>NW_027552119.1:0-45496 GCF_045843805.1 Urocitellus parryii | reverse complement strand
GTTGGACTGGTGTACTGATCATTACCTGCAAGTATCATCAAGATTGTGTGAAAAAATGTTTGCTGAGATTTCCGGAAACTCGTAGTTTTTTGGAAGCTTGGGATCCCCTTTCAATGAAAGTGATTTTCGCCAGTCTCTGCTTGGAGCTACTTCCATAGGACAAAAACCCTAGCCATAGTACTTGGAACTACATTATTGTGCCAAGTTTCAAAGAGATAGCACAAACCGTGTTGAATTTAGAGTTCTAACTACATGTATCCATATAGGAGAAAACAGAGTGAAACCTAAACATGAAAACGGTTCCTGCAAAGGAACGGTTTAACCTAGAAGAACGAAATTCGGTGAGCCAAGTGTGATTGGTGTACTTATCATTACCTGCAAGTATCATCAAGATTGGGAGAAAAAATGTTTGCTGAGATTTCAGGAAACTCGTATTTTTTTGGAAGCTTGGCAACCCCTTTCAATGAAAGTGATTCTCGTCAGTCTCTGCTTGCGGCTACTTCAATAGGACACAAACCATAGCGATAGAACTTGGAACAACATCATTGTGCCACGTTGAAAAGAGCTAGCACAAACCGTGTTTGATTTAGAGTTCCAAATACATGTATCCATATAGGAGAAAACAGAGTGAAACCTAAACATGAAAACGGTTACTGCAAAGGAACAGTTTAACCTAGAAGAACGAAATTTGGTGATCCAAGTGGCATTGGTGTACTGATCATTACCTGCAAGTATCATCAAGATTGGGTGAAAAAAATGTTTGCTGAGATTTCAGGAAACTCGTAGTTTTTTGGAAGCATGGCAACCCCTTTCAATTAAAGTGATTTTTCAGTCTCTGCTTGGGGATACTTCCATAGGACACAAACCATAGCCATAGAACTTGGAACTACATTATTGTGCCACGTTTCAAAGAGCTAGCACAAACCGTGTTTGATTTAGAGTTCCAACTCTATGTATCCATATAGGAGAAAACAGAGTGAAACCAAAACATGAAAATGGTTCCTGCAAAGGAACGGTTTAACATAGAAGAACGAAATTTGGTGAGCCAAGTTGGACTGGTGTACTGATCATTACCTGCAAGTATCATCAAGATTGTGTGAAAAAATGTTTGCTGAGATTTCAGGAAACTCGTAGTTTTTTTGAAGCTTGGCAATCCCTTTCAATGAAAGTGATTCTCGTCAGTCTCTGCTTGGGGCTACTTCCATAGGACACAAACAATAGCGATAGAACTTGGAATTACATTATTGTGCCAAGTTTCAAAGAGCTAGCAAAAACCGTGTTTGATTTAGAGTTCCAACTACATGTATCCATATAGGAGAAAACAGAGTGAACCATTAACAGGAAAACGGTTACTGCAAAGGAACGGTTTAACTAGAAGAACAAAATTTGGTGAGCCAAGTGGGATTTGTGCTCTGATCATTACTTCCAAGTATCATCAATATTGGGTGAAAAAATGTTTGCTGAGATTACCGGAAACTCGTAGTTTTTTGGAAGCTTGGCAACCCCTTTCAATGAAAGTGATTCTCATCAGTCTCTGCTTGGGGCTACTTCCATAGGACACAAACCATAGCGATAGAACATGGAATTACATTATTGTGCAACGTTTCAAAGAGCTAGCACAACCGTGTTTGATTTAGAGTTCCAACTACATGTATCCATATAGGAGAAAACAGAGTGAACCCTAAACATGAAAACGGATACTGCAAAGGAACTTTTTAACCTAGAAGAACGAATTTTGGTGAGCCAAGTTGGACTGGTGTACTGATCATTACCTGCAAGAATCATCAAGATTGGGGGAAAAAATGTTTGCTGAGATTTCCGGAAACTCGTAGTTTTTTGGAAGCTTGGCAATCACTTTCAATGAAAGGGATTCTCGTTAGTCTCTGCTTGGGGCTATTTCCATAGGACACAAACCATAGCCATAGACCTTGGAACGATATTATTGTGCCAAGTTTCAAAGAGCTAGCACATACCGTGTTTGATTTGGAGTTCCAACTACATGTATCCATGTATGAGTAAACAGAGTGAAACCTAAACATGAAAACGGTTACTGCAAAGGAACGGTTTAAACTAGAAGAACGAAATTTTTTTCAGCCAAGTGGGATTGGTGTACTGATCATTACCTGCCAGTATCATCAAGATTAGGTGAAAAAATGTTTGCTGAGATTTCAGGAAACTCGTAGTTTTTTTGAAGCTTGGCAACCCCTTTCAATGAAAGTGATTCTCCTCAGTCTCTGCTTGGGGCTACTTCCATAGGACACAAACCATATCCATAGATCTTGGAACTACATTATTGTGCCAAGTTTCAAAGAGCTAGCACAAACCGTGTTTGATTTAGATTTCCAACTACATGTATCCATATACGAGAAAACAGAGTGAAACCTAAACATGAATACGGTTACTGCAAAGGAACGGTGTAACCTAGAAGAACGAAATTTGGTGAGCCAAGTGGGATTGGTGTACTGATCATTAAATGGAAGTATCATCAAGATTGGGTGAAAAAATGATTGCTGAGATTTCAGGAAACTCGTAGTTTTTTTGGAAGCTTGGCAACCCCTTTCAATGAAAGTGATTCTTGTCAGTCTCTGCTTGGGGAAACTTTAATAGGACACAAACCAAAGCGATACAACTTGGAACTACATCATTGTGCCAAGTTTCAAAGAGCTAGCACAAACCGTGTTTGACTTAGAGTTCCAACTACATGTATCCATATAGGAGAAATCAGAGTGAAACCTAAACATGAAAACGGTTACTGCAAAGGAACGGTTTAATCTAGAAGAACGAAATTTGGTGAGCCAAGTGGGATTGGTGTACTGATCATTACCTGCAAGTATCATCAAGATTGGGAGAAAAAATGTTTAGTAAGATTTCAGGAAAATCGTAGATTTTTGGAAGCTTGGCAACCCCTTTTTATGAAAGTGATTCTCGTCAGTCTCTGCTTGGGGGCTACTTCCATAGGACACAAACCATAGCCATAGAACTTGGAACTACATTATTGTGCCAAGTTTCAAAGAGCTAGCACAAACCGTGTTTGTTTTAGATTTCCAACTACATGTATCCATATAGGAGAAAACAGAGTGAAACCTAAACATGAATACGGTTACTGCAAAGGAACGGTGTAACCTAGAAGAACGAAATTTGGTGAGCCAAGTGGGATTGGTGTACTGATCATTAAATGGAAGTATCATCAATATTGGGTGAAAAAATGATTGCTGAGATTTCCGGAAAATCGTAGTTTTTTGGAATCTTGGCAACCCCTTTCAATGAAAGTGATTCTCGTCAGTCTCTGCTTGGGGCTACTTCAATAGGACACAAACCACAGCCATAGAACTTGGAACTACATTATTGTGCCAAGTTTCAAAGAGCTAGCACAAACCGTGTTTGATTTAGAGTTCCAACTACATGTATCCGTATAGGAGAAAACAGAGTGAAACCTAATCATGAAAACGGTTCCTGCAAAGGAACGGTTTAACCTAGAAGAACGAAATTTGGTGAGCCAAGTGGGACTGGTGTACTGATCCTTACCTGCAAGTATCATCAAGATTGGGTGAAAAAATGTTTGCTGAGATTTCAGGAAACTCATACTTTTTGGAAGCTTGGCAACCCCTTTCAATGAAAGGGATTCTCGTCTGTCTCTGCTTGGGGCTACTTCCATAGGACTCAAACCATAACCATAGAACTTGGAACTACATTATTGTGCCAAGTTTCAAAGAGCTAGCACAAACCGTGTTTGATTTAGAGTTCCAACAACATGTATCCATATAGGAGAAAACAGAGTGAAACCTAAACATGAAAACGGTTACTGCAAAGGAACGGTTTAACCTAGAAGAACGAAATTTGGTGAGCCCAGTGGGATTGATGTACTGATCATTAAATGGAAGTATCATCAAGATTGGGAGAAAAAATGTTTGCTGAGATTTCCGGAAACTCGTAGTTTTTTGGAAGCTTGGCAACCCCTTTCAATGAAAGTGATTCTCGTCAGTCTCTGCTTGGGGCTCCTTCCATGGGACACAAACAATAGCGATAGAACTTGGAACTACATCATTGTGCCAAGTTTCAAAGAGCTAGCACAAACCGTGTTTGATTTAGAGTTCCAACTACATGTATCCATATAGGAGAAAACAGAGTGAAACCTAAACATGAAAACGGTTACTGCAAAGGAACGGTTTAACCTAGAAGAACGAAATTCGGTGAGTCAAGTGGGACTGGTATACTGATCATTACCTGCAAGTATCATCAAGATTGGGAGAAAAAATGTTTGCTGAGATTTCCGGAAACTCGTAGTTTTTTGGAAGCTTGGCAACCCCTTTCAATGAAAGAGATTCTCGTCAGTCTCTTCTTGGGGCTCCTTCCATGGGACACAAACAATAGCGATAGAACTTGGAACTACATCATTGTGCCAAGTTTCAAAGAGCTAGCACAAACCGTGTTTGATTTAGAGTTCCAACTACATGTATCCATATAGGAGAAAACAGAGTGAAACCTAAACATGAAAACGGTTACTGCAAAGGAACGGTTTAACCGAGAAGAACGAAATTTGGTGAGCCAAGTGGGATTGGTGTACTGATCTTTACCTGCAAGTATCATCAAGATTGTGTGAAAAAATGTTTGCTGAGATTTCCGGAAACTCGTAGTTTTTTGGAAGCTTGGCAATCCCTTTCAATGAAAGTGATTCTCATCAGTCTCTGCTTGGGGCTACTTCCATAGGACACAAACAGTAGCGATAGAACTTTTAATTACATTATTGTGCCAAGTTTCAAAGAGCTAGCACAAACCGTGTTTGACTTAGAGTTCCAACTACATGTATCCATATATGAGAAAACAGAGTGAAACCTAAACATGAAAACTGTTACTGCAAAGGAACGGTTTAAACTAGAAGAACGAAATTTTTTTGCGCCAAGTGGGATTGGTGTACTGATCATTACCTGCCAGTATCATCAAGATTAGGTGAAAAAATGTTTGCTGAGATTTCAGGAAACTCGTAGTTTTTTTGAAGCTTGGCAACCCCTTTCAATGAAAGTGATTCTCCTCAGTCTCTGCTTGGGGCTACTTCCATAGGACACTAACCAACGCGATACAACTTGGAACTACATCATTGTGCCAAGTTTCAAAGATCTAGCACAAACTGTGTTTGACTTAGAGTTCCATCTACATGTATCCATATAGGAGAAAACAGAGTGAAACCTAAACATGAATACGGTTACTGCAAAGGAACGGTGTAACCTAGAAGAACGAAATTTGGTGAGCAAAGTGGGATTGGTGTACTGATCATTAAATGGAAGTATCATCAAGATTGGGTGAAAAAATGATTGCTGAGACTTCAGGAAACTCGTAGTTTTTTTGGAAGCTTGGCAACCTCTTTCAATGAAAGTGATTCTTGTCAGTCTCTGCTTGGGGCAACTTTAATAGGACACAAACCAACGCGATACAACTTGGAACTACATCATTGTGCCAAGTTTCAAAGAGCTAGCACAAACAGTGTTTGACTTAGAGTTCCAACTACATGTATCCATATAGGAGAAATCAGAGTGAAACCTAAACATGAAAACGGTTACTGCAAAGGAACGGTTTAATCTAGAAGAACGAAATTTGGTGAGCCAAGTGGGATTGGTGTACTGATCATTACCTGCAAGTATCATCAAGATTGGCAGAAAAAATGTTTGCTGAGATTTCAGGAAACTCGTAGATTTTTGGAAGCTTGGCAACCCCTTTTAATGTAAGTGATTCTCGTCAGTCTCTGCTTGGGGCTACTTCCATAGGACACAAACCATAGCCATAGAACTTGGAACTACATTATTGTGACAAGTTTCAAGAGCTAGCAAAAACCGTGTTTGTTTTAGAGTTCCAACTACATGTATCAATATAGGAGAAAACAGAGTGAAATCTAAACATGCAAACGGTTCCTGCAAAGCAACGGTTTAACCTAGAAGAACGAAATTTGGTGAGCCAAGTGGGATTGGTGTACTGATCATTAAATGGAAGTATCATCAATATTGGGTGAAAAAATGATTGCTGAGATTTCCGGAAAATCGTAGTTTTTTGGAATCTTGGCAACCCCTTTCAATGAATGTGATTCTCGTCAGTCTCTGCTTGGGGCTACTTCAATAGGACACAAACCATAGCCATAGAACTTGGAACTACATTATTTTTCCAAGTTTCAAAGAGCTAGCACAAACCGTGTTTGATTTAGAGTTCCAACTACATGTATCCGTATAGGAGAAAACAGAGTGAAACCTAAACATGAAAACGGTTCCTGCAAAGGAACGGTTTAACCTAGAAGAACGAAATTTGGTGAGCCAAGTGGGACTGGTGTACTGATCATTACCTGCAAGTATCATCAAGATTGGGTGAAAAAATGTTTGCTGAGATTTCAGGAAACTCATGCTTTTTGGAAGCTTGGCAACCCCTTTCAATGAAAGGGATTCTCGTCAGTCTCTGCTTGGGGCTACTTCCATAGGACTCAAACCATAACCATAGAACTTGGAACTACATAATTGTGCCAAGTTTCAAAGAGCTAGCACAAACCGTGTTTGATTTAGAGTTCCAACTACATGTATCCATATAGGAGAAAACAGAGTGAAACCTTAACAGGAAAACGGTTACTGCAAAGGAACGGTTTAACTAGAAGAACGAAATTTGGTGAGCCAAGTGGGATTTGTGTTCTGATCATTACTTGCAAGTATCATCAATATTGGGTGAAAAAATGTTTGCTGAGATTTCAGGAAACTCATACTTTTTGGAAGCTTGGCAACCCCTTTCAATGAAAGGGATTCTCATCAGTCTCTGCTTGGGGCTACTTCCATAGGACTCAAACCATAACCATAGAACTTGGAACTACATAATTGTGCCAAGTTTCAAAGAGCTAGCACAAACCGTGTTTGATTTAGAGTTCCAACTACATGTATCCATATAGGAGAAAACAGAGTGAAACCTTAACAGGAAAACGGTTACTGCAAAGGAACGGTTTAACTAGAAGAACGAAATTTGGTGAGCCAAGTGGGATTTGTGTTCTGATCATTACTTGCAAGTATCATCAATATTGGGTGAAAAAATGTTTGCTGAGATTACCGGAAACTCGTAGTTTTTTGGAGGCTTGGCAAACCCTTTCAATGAAAGTGATACTCATCAGTCTCTGCTTGGGGCTACTTCCATAGGACACAAACCATAGCGATAGAACTTGGAAATACATTATTGTGCAACGTTTCAAAGAGCTAGCACAAACCGTGTTTGATTTAGAGTTCCAACTACATGTATCCATATAGGAGAAAACAGAGTGAAACCTAAACATGAAAACGGATACTGCAAAGGAATTTTTAACCTAGAAGAACGAATTTTTGTGAGCCTAGTTGGACTGGTGTACTGATCATTACCTGCGAGAATCATCAAGATTGGGTGAAAAAATGTTTGCTGAGATTTCCGGAAACTCGTAGTTTTTTGGAAGCTTGGCAATCACTTTCAATGAAAGGGATTCTCGTTAGTCTCTGCTTGGGGCTATTTCCATAGGACACAAACCATAGCCATAGACCTTGGAACTATATTATTGTGCCAAGTTTCAAAGAGCTAGCACATACCGTGTTTGATTTGGAGTTCCAACTACATGTATCCATATATGAGTAAACAGAGTGAAACCTAAACATGAAAACGGTTACTGCAAAGGAACGGTTTAAACAAGAAGAACGAAATTTTTTTCATCCAAGTGGGATTGGTGTACTGATCATTACCTGCCAGTATCATCAAGATTAGGTGAAAAAATGTTTGCTGAGATTTCAGGAAACTCGTAGTTTTTTTGAAGCTTGGCAACCCCTTTCAATGAAAGTGATTCTCCTCAGTCTCTGCTTGGGGCTACTTCCATAGGACACAAACCATATCCATAGATCTTGGAACTACATTATTGTGCCAAGTTTCAAAGAGCTAGCACAAACCGTGTTTGATTTAGATTTCCAACTACATGTATCCATATAGGAGAAAACAGAGTGAAACCTAAACATGAATACGGTTACTGCAAAGGAACGGTGTAACCTAGAAGAATGAAATTTGGTGAGCCAAGTGGGATTGGTGTACTGATCATTAAATGGAAGTATCATCAATATTGGGTGAAAAAATGATTGCTGAGATTTCCGGAAAATCGTAGTTTTTTGGAATCTTGGCAACCCCTTTCAATGAAAGTGATTCTCGTCAGTCTCTGCTTGGGGCTACTTCAATAGGACACAAACCACAGCCATAGAACTTGGAACTACATTATTGTGCCAAGTTTCAAAGAGCTAGCACAAACCGTGTTTGATTTAGAGTTCCAAATACATGTATCCGTATAGGAGAAAACAGAGTGAAACCTAATCATGAAAACGGTTCCTGCAAAGGAACGGTGTAACCTAGAAGAACGAAATTTGGTGAGCCAAGTGGGATTGGTGTACTGATCATTAAATGGAAGTATCATCAAGATTGGGTGAAAAAATGATTGCTGAGATTTCAGGAAACTCGTAGTTTTTTTGGAAGCTTGGCAACCCCTTTCAATGAAAGTGATTCTTGTCAGTCTCTGCTTGGGGCAACTTTATTAGGACACAAACCAACGCGATACAACTTGGAACTACATCATTGTGCCAAGTTTCAAAGAGCTAGCACAAACCGTGTTTAATTTAGAGTTCCAAATACATGTATCCATATAGGAGAAAACAGAGTGAAACCTAAACATGAAAACGGTTACTGCAAAGGAACAGTTTAACCTAGAAGAACGAAATTGATGAGCCAAGTGGCATTGGTGTACTGATCATTACCTGCAAGTATCATCAAGATTGGGTGAAAAAATGTTTGCTGAGATTTCAGGAAACTCGTAGTTTTTTGGAAGCATGGCAACCCCTTTCAATTAAAGTGATTCTTTTCAGTCTCTGCTTGGGGATACTTCCATAGGACACAAACCATAGCCATAGAACTTGGAACTACATTATGGTGCCACGTTTCAAAGAGCTAGCACAAACCGTGTTTGATTTAGAGTTCCAACTCTATGTATCCATATAGGAGAAAACAGAGTGAAACCAAAACATGAAAATGGTTCCTGCAAAGGAACGGTTTAACATAGAAGAACGAAATTTGGTGAGCCAAGTTGGACTGGTGTACTGATCATTACCTGCAAGTATCATCAAGATTGTGTGAAAAAATGTTTGCTGAGATTTCAGGAAACTCGTAGTTTTTTGGAAGCTTGGCAATCCCTTTCAATGAAAGTGATTCTCGTCAGTCTCTGCTTGGGGCTACTTCCTTAGGACACAAACAATAGCGATAGAACTTGGAATTACATTATTGTGCCAAGTTTCAAAGAGCTAGCACAAACCGTCTTTGATTTAGAGTTCCAACTACATGTATCCATATAGGAGAAAACAGATTGAACCCTTAACAGGAAAACGGTTACTGCAAAGGAACGGTTTAACTAGAAGAACAAAATTTGGTGAGCCAAGTGGGATTTGTGCTCTGATCATTACTTGCAAGTATCATCAATATTGGGTGAAAAAATGTTTGCTGAGATTACCGGAAACTCGTAGTTTTTTGGAAGCTTGGCAACCCCTTTCAATGAAAGTGATTCTCATCAGTCTCTGCTTGGGGCTACTTCCATAGGACACAAACCATAGCGATAGAACATGGAATTACATTATTGTGCAACGTTTCAAAGAGCTAGCACAAACCGTGTTTGATTTAGAGTTCCAACTACATGTATCCATATAGGAGAAAACAGAGTGAAACCTAAACATGAAAACGGATACTGCAAAGGAACTTTTTAACCTAGAAGAACGAATTTTGGTGAGCCAAGTTGGACTGGTGTACTGATCAATACCTGCAAGAATCATCAAGATTGGGGGAAAAATGTTTGCTGAGATTTCCGGAAACTCGTAGTTTTTTTGAAGCTTGGCAACCCCTTTCAATGAAAGTGATTCTCGTCAGTCTCTGCTTGGGCCTACTTCCATAGGACAAAAACCATAGCCAGAGAGCTTGGAACTACATTATTGTGCCAAGTTTCAAAGAGCTAGCACATACCGTGTTTGATTTGGAGTTCCAACTACATGTATCCATATATGAGTAAACAGAGTGAAACCTAAACATGAAAACGGTTACTGCAAAGGAACGGTTTAAACTAGAAGAACGAAATTTTTTTCAGCCAAGTGGGATTGGTGTACTGATCATTACCTGCCAGTATCATCAAGATTAGGTGAAAAATGTTTGCTGAGATTTCAGGAAACTCGTAGTTTTTTTGAAGCTTGGCAACCCCTTTCAATGAAAGTGATTCTCCTCAGTCTCTGCTTGGGGCTACTTCCATAGGACACAAACCATATCCATAGATCTTAGAACTACATTATTGTGCCAAGTTTCAAAGAGCTAGCACAAACCGTGTTTGATTTAGATTTCCAACTACATGTATCCATATAGGAGAAAACAGAGTGAAACCTAAACATGAATACGGTTACTGCAAAGGAACGGTGTAACCTAGAAGAACGAAATTTGGTGAGCCAAGTGGGATTGGTGTACTGATCATTAAATGGAAGTATCATCAAGATTGGGTGAAAAAATGATTGCTGAGATTTCAGGAAACTCGTAGTTTTTTTGGAAGCTTGGCATCCCCTTTCAATGAAAGTGATTCTTGTCAGTCTCTGCTTGGGGCAACTTTAATAGGACACAAACCAACGCGATACAACTTGGAACTACATCATTGTGCCAAGTTTCAAAGAGCTAGCACAAACAGTGTTTGACTTAGAGTTCCAACTACATGTATCCATATAGGAGAAATCAGAGTGAAACCTAAACATGAAAAAGGTTACTGCAAAGGAACGGTTTAATCTAGAAGAACGAAATTTGGTGAACCAAGTGGGATTGGTGTACTGATCATTACCTGCAAGTATCATCAAGATTGGGAGAAAAAATGTTTGCTGAGATTTCAGGAAACTCGTAGATTTTTGGAAGCTTGGCAACCCCTTTTTATGAAAGTGATTCTCGTCAGTCTCTGCTTGGGGCTACTTCCATAGGACACAAACCATAGTCATAGAACTTGGAACTACATTATTGTGCCAAGTTTCAAAGAGCTAGCACAAACCGTGTTTGTTTTAGAGTTCCAACTACATGTATCCATATAGGAGAAAACAGAGTGAAATCTAAACATGCAAACGGTTCCTGCAAAGCAACGGTATAACCTAGAAGAACGAAATTTGGTGAGCCAAGTGGGATTGGTGCACTGATCATTAAATGGAAGTATCATCAATATTGGGTGAAAAAATGATTGCTGATATTTCCGGAAAATCGTAGTTTTTTGGAATCTTGGCAACCCCTTTCAATGAAAGTGATTCTCGTCAGTCTCTGCTTGGGGCTACTTCAATAGGACACAAACCATAGCCATAGAACTTGGAACTACATTATTGTGCCAAGTTTCAAAGAGCTACCACAAACCGTGTTTGATTTAGAGTTCCAACTACATGTATCAGTATAGGAGAAAACAGAGTGAAACCTAAACATGAAAACGGTTCCTGCAAAGGAACGGTTTAACCTAGAAGAACGAAATTTGGTTAGCCAAGTGAGACTGGTGTACTGATCATTTCCTGCAAGTATCATCAAGATTGGGTGAAAAAATGTTTGCTGAGATTCAGGAAACTCACACTTTTTGGAAGCTTGGCAACCCCTTTCAATGAAAGTGATTCTCGTGAGTCTCTGCTTGGGGCTACTTCCATATGACTCAAACCATTACCATAGAACTTGGAACTACATTATTGTGCCAAGTTTCAAAGAGCTAGCACAAACCGTGTTTGATTTAGAGTTCCAACTACATGTATCCATATAGGAGAAAACAGAGTGAAACCTAAACATGAAAACGGTTACTGCAAAGGAACCGTTTAACCTAGAAGAACGAAATTTGGTGAGCCAAGTGGGACTGGTGTACTGATCATTACCTGCAAGTATCATAAAGATGGGTGAATAAATATTTGCTGAGATTTCAGGAAACACGTACTTTTTTGGAAGCTTGGCAACCGCTTTCAATGAAAGTGATTCTCGTCAGTCTCTGCTTGCAGCTACTTCAATAGGAAACAAACCATAGCGATAGAACTTGGAACAACATCATTGTGCCATGTTGAAAAGAGCTAGCACAAACCGTGTTTAATTTAGAGTTCCAAATATATGTATCCATATAGGAGAAAACAGAGTGAAACCTAAACATGAAAACGGTTACTGCAAAGGAACGGTTTAACCTAGAAGAACGAAATTTGGTGAGCCAAGTGGCATTGGTGTACTGATCATTACCTGCAAGTATCATCAAGATTGGGTGAAAAAATGTTTGCTGAGATTTCAGGAAACTCGTAGTTTTTTGGAAGCATGGCAACCCCTTTCAATGAAAGTGATTCTTTTCAGTCTCTGCTTGGGATACTTCCATAGGACACAAACCATAGCCATAGAACTTGGAACTACATTATGGTGCCACGTTTCAAAGAGCTAGCACAAACCGTGTTTGATTTAGAGTTCCAACTCTATGTATCCATATAGGAGAAAACAGAGTGAAACCAAAACATGAAAATGGTTACTGGAAAGGAACGGTTTAACATAGAAGAACGAAATTTGGTGAGCCAAGTTGGACTGGTGTACTGATCATTACCTGCAAGTATCATCAAGATTGGGTGAAAAAATGTTTGCTGAGATTTCAGGAAACTCGTAGTTTTTAGGAAACTTGGCAATCCCTTTCAATGAAAGTGATTCTCGTCAGTCTCTGCTTGGGGCTACTTCCATAGGACACAAACAATAGCGATAGAACTTGGAATTACATTATTGTGCCAAGTTTCAAAGAGCTAGCACAAACCGTGTTTGATTTAGAGTTCCAACTACATGTATCCATATAGGAGAAAACAGAGTGAAACCTTAACAGGAAAACGGTTACTGCAAAGGAACGGATTAACTAGAAGAACGAAATTTGGTGAGCCAAGTGGGATTTGTGCTCTGATCATTACTTGCAAGTATCATCAAGATTGGGTGAAAAAATGTTTGCTGAGATTTCAGGAAACTCGTAGTTTTTTGGAAGCATGGCAACCCCTTTCAATTAAAGTGATTCTTTTCAGTCTCTGCTTGGGGATACTTCCATAGGACACAAAGAATAGCGATAGAACTTGGAATTACATTATTGTGCCAAGTTTCAAAGAGCTAGCACAAACAGTGTTTGACTTAGAGTTCCAACTACATGTATCCATATAGGAGAAATCAGAGTGAAACCTAAACATGAAAACGGTTCCTGCAAAGGAACGGTTTAATCTAGAAGAACGAAATTTGGTGAGCCAAGTGGGATTGGTGTACTGATCATTACCTGCAAGTATCATCAAGATTGGGAGAAAAAATGTTTGCTGAGATTTCAGGAAACTCGTAGATTTTTGGAAGCTTGGCAACCCCTTTTTATCAAAGTGATTCTCGTCAGTCTCTGCTTGGGGCTACTTCCATAGGACACAAACCATAGCCATAGAACTTGGAACTACATTATTGTGCCAAGTTTCAAAGAGCTAGCACAAACCGTGTTTGATTTAGAGTTCCAACTACATGTATCCATATAGGAGAAAACAGAGTGAAATCTAAACATGCAAACGGTTCCTGCAAAGCAACGGTATAACCTAGAAGAACGAAATTTGGTGAGCCAAGTGGGATTGGTGCACTGATCATTAAATGGAAGTATCATCAATATTGGGTGAAAAAATGATTGCTGAGATTCCGGAAAATCGTAGTTTTTTGGAATCTTGGCAACCCCTTTCAATGAAAGTGATTCTCGTCAGTCTCTGCTTGGGGCTACTTCAATAGGACACAAACCATAGCCATAGAACTTGGAACTACATTATTGTGCCAAGTTTCAAAGAGCTAGCACAAACCGTGTTTGATTTAGAGTTCCAACTACATGTATCCGTATAGGAGAAAACAGAGTGAAACCTAAACATGAAAACGGTTCCTGCAAAGGAACGGTTTAACCTAGAAGAACGAAATTTGGTGAGCCAAGTGAGACTGGTATACTGATCATTACCTGCAAGTATCATCAAGATTGGGTGAAAAAATGTTTGCTGAGATTCAGGAAACTCATACTTTTTGGAAGCTTGGCAACCCCTTTCAATGAAAGGGATTCTCGTGAGTCTCTGCATGGGGCTACTTCCATAGGACTCAAACCATTACCATAGAACTTGGAACTACATTATTGTGCCAAGTTTCAAAGAGCTAGCACAAACCGTGTTTGATTTAGAGTTCCAACTACATGTATCCATATAGGAGAAAACAGAGTGAAACCTAAACATGAAAACGGTTACTGCAAAGGAACCGTTTAACATAGAAGAACGAAATTTGGTTAGCCAAGTGAGACTGGTGTACTGATCATTACCTGCAAGTATCATAAAGATGGGTGAATAAATGTTTGCTGAAATTTCAGGAAACACGTACTTTTTTGGAAGCTTGGCAACCGCTTTCAATGAAAGTGATTCTCGTCAGTCTCTGCTTGCAGCTACTTCAATAGGACACAAACCATAGCGATAGAACTTGGAACAACATCATTGTGCCACGTTGAAAAGAGCTAGCACAAACCGTGTTTAATTTAGAGTTCCAAATACATGTATCCATATAGGAGAAAACAGAGTGAAACCTAAACATAAAAACGGTTACTGCAAAGGAACGGTTTAACCTAGAAGAACGAAATTTGGTGAGCCAAGTGGCATTGGTGTACTGATCATTACCTGCAAGTATCATCAAGATTGGGTGAAAAAATGTTTGCTGAGATTTCAGGAAACTCGTAGTTTTTTGGAAGCATGGCAACCCCTTTCAATGAAAGTGATTCTTTTCAGTCTCTGCTTGGGGATACTTCCATAGGACACAAACCATAGCCATAGAACTTGGAACTACATTATGGTGCCACGTTTCAAAGAGCTAGCACAAACCGTGTTTGATTTAGAGTTCCAACTCTATGTATCCATATAGGAGAAAACAGAGTGAAACCAAAACATGAAAATGGTTACTGGAAAGGAACGGTTTAACATAGAAGAACGAAATTTGGTGAGCCAAGTTGGACTGGTGTACTGATCATTACCTGCAAGTATCATCAAGATTGTGTGAAAAAATGTTTGCTGAGATTTCAGGAAACTCGTAGTTTTTTGGAAACTTGGCAACCCCTTTCAATGAAAGTGATTCTCGTCAGTCTCTGCTTGGGGCTACTTCCATAGGACACGAACAATAGCGATAGAACTTGGAATTACATTATTGTGCCAAGTTTCAAAGAGCTAGCACAAACCGTGTTTGATTTAGAGTTCCAACTACATGTATCCATATAGGAGAAAACAGAGTGAAACCTTAACAGGAAAACGGTTACTGCAAAGGAACGGTTTAACTAGAAGAACGAAATTTGGTGAGCCAAGTGGGATTTGTGCTCTGATCATTAATTGCAAGTATCATCAAGATTGGGTGAAAAAATGTTTGCTGAGATTTCAGGAAACTCGTAGTTTTTTGGAAGCATGGCAACCCCTTTCAATTAAAGTGATTCTTTTCAGTCTCTGCTTGGGGATACTTCCATAGGACACAAACAATAGCGATAGAACTTGGAATTACATTATTGTGCCAAGTTTGAAAGAGCTAGCACAAACAGTGTTTGACTTAGAGTTCCAACTACATGTATCCATATAGGAGAAATCAGAGTGAAACCTAAACATGAAAACGGTTACTGCAAAGGAACGGTTTAATCTAGAAGAACGAAATTTGGTGAGCCAAGTGGGATTGGTGTACTGATCATTACCTTCAAGTATCATCAAGATTGGGAGAAAAAATGTTTGTTGAGATTTCAGGAAACTCGTAGATTTTTGGAAGCTTGGCAACCCCTTTTTATGAAAGTGATTCTCGTCAGTCTCTGCTTGGGGCTACTTCCATAGGACACAAACCATAGCCATAGAACTTGGAACTACATTATTGTGCAACGTTTCAAAGAGCTAGCACAAACCGTGTTTGATTTAGAGTTCCAACTACATGTATCCATATAGGAGAAAACAGAGTGAAACCTAAACATGAAAACGGATACTGCAAAGGAACGGTTTAACCTAGAAGAACGAAATTTGGTGAGCCAAGTTGGACTGGTGTACTGATCATTACCTGCAAGAATCATCAATATTGGGTGAAAAAATGATTGCTGAGATTTCCGGAAACTCGTAGTTTTTTGAAGCTTGGCAATCACTTTCAATGAAAGGGATTCTCGTTAGTCTCTGCTTGGGGCTATTTCCATAGGACACAAACCATTACCATAGAACTTGGAACTATATTATTGTGCCAAGTTTCAAAGAGCTAGCCCATACCGTGTTTGATTTGGAGTTCCAACTACATGTATCCATATATGAATAAACAGAGTGAAACCTAAACATGAAAACGGTTACTGCAAAGGAACGGTTTAAACTAGAAGAACGAAATTTTTTTCAGCCAAGTGGGATTGGTGTACTGATCATTACCTGCCAGTATCATCAAGATTAGGTGAAAAAATGTTTGCTGAGATTCAGGAAACTCATACTTTTTGGAAGCTTGGCAACCCCTTTCAATGAAAGGGATTCTCGTGAGTCTCTGCTTGGGGCTACTTCCATAGGACTCAAACCATTACCATAGAACTTGGAACTACATTATTGTGCCAAGTTTCAAAGAGCTAGCACAAACCGTGTTTGATTTAGATTTCCAACTACATGTATCCATATAGGAGAAAACAGAGTGAAACCTAAACATGAATACGGTTACTGCAAAGGAACTTTGTAACCTAGAAGAACGAAATTTGGTGAGCCAAGTGGGATTGGTGTACCGATCATTAAATGGAAGTATCATCAAGATTGGGTGAAAAAATGATTGCTGAGATTTCAGGAAACTCGTAGTTTTTTTGGAAGCTTGGCAACCCCTTTCAATGAAAGTGATTCTTGTCAGTCTCTGCTTGGGGCAACTTTAATAGGACTCAAACCAACGCGATACAACTTGGAACTACATCATTGTGCCAAGTTTCAAAGAGCTAGCACAAACAGTGTTTGACTTAGAGTTCCAACTACATGTATCCATATAGGAGAAATCAGAGTGAAACCTAAACATGAAAACGGTTACTGCAAAGGAACGGTTTAATCTAGAAGAACGAAATTTGGTGAGCCAAGTGGGATTGGTGTACTGATCATTACCTGCAAGTATCATCAAGATTGGGAGAAAAAATGTTTGCTGAGATTTCAGGAAACTCGTAGATTTTTGGAAGCTTGGCAACCCCTTTTTATGAAAGTGATTCTCGTCAGTCTCTGCTTGGGGCTACTTCCATAGGACACAAACCATAGCCATAGAACTTGGAACTACATTATTGTGCTAAGTTTCAAAGAGCTAGCACAAACCGTGTTTGTTTTAGAGTTCCAACTACATGTATCCATATAGGAGAAAACAGAGTGAAATCTAAACATGCAAACGGTTCCTGCAAAGCAACGGTATAACCTAGAAGAACGAAATTTGGTGAGCCAAGTGGGATTGGTGCACTGATCATTAAATGGAAGTATCATCAATATTGGGTGAAAAAATGATTGCTGAGATTTCCGGAAAATCGTAGTTTTTTGGAATCTTGGCAACCCCTTTCAATGAAAGTGATTCTCGTCAGTCTCTGCTTGGGGCTACTTCAATAGGACACAAACCATAGCCATAGAACTTGGAACTACATTATTGTGCCAAGCTTCAAAGAGCTAGCACAAACCGTGTTTGATTTAGAGTTCCAACTACATGTATCAGTATAGGAGAAAACAGAGTGAAACCTAAACATGAAAACGGTTCCTGCAAAGGAACGGTTTAACCTAGAAGAACGAAATTTGGTGAGCCAAGTGAGACTGGTGTACTGATCATTACCTGCAAGTATCATCAAGATTGGGTGAAAAAATGTTTGCTGAGATTCAGGAAACTCATACTTTTTGGAAGCTTGGCAACCCCTTTCAATGAAAGGGATTCTCGTGAGTCTCTGCTTGGGGCTACTTCCATAGGACTCAAACCATTACCATAGAACTTGGAACTACATTATTGTGCCAAGTTTCAAAGAGCTAGCACAAACCGTGTTTGATTTAGAGTTCCAACTACATGTATCCATATAGGAGAAAACAGAGTGAAACCTAAACATGAAAACGGTTACTGCAAAGGAACCGTTTAACCTAGAAGAACGAAATTTGGTGAGCCAAGTGAGACTGGTGTACTGATCATTACCTGCAAGTATCATAAAGATGGGTGAATAAATGTTTGCTGAAATTTCAGGAAACACGTACTTTTTTGGAAGCTTGGCAACCGCTTTCAATGAAAGTGATTCTCGTCAGTCTCTGCTTGTGGCTACTTCAATAGGACACAAACTATAGCGATAGAACTTGGAACAACATCATTGTGCCACGTTGAAAAGAGCTAGCACAAACCGTGTTTAATTTAGAGTTCCAAATACATGTATCCATATAGGAGAAAACAGAGTGAAACCTAAACATGCAAACGGTTACTGCAAAGGAACGGTTTAACCTAGAAGAACGAAATTTGGTGAGCCAAATGGCATTGGTGTACTGATCATTACCTGCAAGTATCATCAAGATTGGGTGAAAAAATGTTTGCTGAGATTTCAGGAAACTCGTAGTTTTTTGGAAGCATGGCAACCCCTTTCAATGTAAGTGATTCTTTTCAGTCTCTACTTGGGGATACTTCCATAGGACACAAACCATAGCCATAGAACTTGGAACTACATTATTGTGCCACGTTTCAAAGAGCTAGCACAAACCGTGTTTGATTTAGAGTTCCAACTCTATGTATCCATATAGGAGAAAACAGAGTGAAACCAAAACATGAAAATGGTTACTGGAAAGGAACGGTTTAACATAGAAAAACGAAATTTGGTGAGCCAAGTTGTACTGGTGTACTGATCATTACCTGCAAGTATCATCAAGATTGTGTGAAAAAATGTTTGCTGAGATTTCATGAAACTCGTAGTTTTTTGGAAACTTGGCAATCCCTTTCAATGAAAGTGATTCTCGTCAGTCTCTGCTTGGGGCTACTTCCATAGGACACAAACAATAGCGATAGAACTTGGAATTACATTATTGTGCCAAGTTTCAAAGAGCTAGCACAAACCGTGTTTGATTTAGAGTTCCAACTACATGTATCCATATAGGAGAAAACAGCTTGAAACCTTAACAGGAAAACGGTTACTGCAAAGGAATGGTTTAACTAGAAGAACGAAATTTGGTGAGCCAAGTGGGATTTGTGCTCTGATCATTACTTGCAAGTATCATCAATATTGGGTGAAAAAATGTTTGCTGAGATTACCGGAAACTCGTAGTTTTTTGGAAGCTTGGGAACCCCTTTCAATGAAAGTGATTCTCATCAGTCTCTGCTTGGGGCTACTTCCATAGGACACAAACCATAGCGATAGAACATGGAACTACATTATTGTGCAACGTTTCAAAGAGCTAGCACAAACAGTGTTTGACTTAGAGTTCCAACTACATGTATCCATATAGGAGAAATCAGAGTGAAACCTAAACATGAAAACGGTTACTGCAAAGGAACGGTTTAACCTAGAAGAACGAAATTTGGTGAGCCAAGTGGCATTGGTGTACTGATCATTACCTGCAAGTATCATCAAGATTGGGTGAAAAAATGTTTGCTGAGATTTCAGGAAACTCGTAGTTTTTTGGAAGCATGGCAACCCCCTTCAATGTAAGTGATTCTTTTCAGTCTCTGCTTGGGGATACTTCCATAGGACACAAACCATAGCCATAGAACTTGGAACTACATTATTGTGCCACGTTTCAAAGAGCTAGCACAAACCGTGTTTGATTTAGAGTTCCAACTCTATGTATCCATATAGGAGAAAACAGAGTGAAACCAAAACATGAAAATGGTTACTGGAAAAGAACGGTTTAACATAGAAAAACGAAATTTGGTGAGCCAAGTTGGACTGGTGTACTGATCATTACCTGCAAGTATCATCAAGATTGTGTGAAAAAATGTTTGCTGAGATTTCATGAAACTCGTAGTTTTTTGGAAACTTGGCAATCCCTTTCAATGAAAGTGATTCTCGTCAGTCTCTGCTTGGGGCTACTTCCATAGGACACAAACAATAGAGATAGAACTTGGAATTACATTATTGTGCCAAGTTTCAAAGAGCTAGCACAAACCGTGTTTGATTTAGAGTTCCAACTACATGTATCCATATAGGAGAAAACAGCTTGAAACCTTAACAGGAAAACGGTTACTGCAAAGGAACGGTTTAACTAGAAGAACGAAATTTGGTGAGCCAAGTGGGATTTGTGCTCTGATCATTACTTGCAAGTATCATCAATATTGGGTGAAAAAATGTTTGCTGAGATTACCGGAAACTCGTAGTTTTTTGGAAGCTTGGGAACCCCTTTCAATGAAAGTGATTCTCATCAGTCTCTGCTTGGGGCTACTTCCATAGGACACAAACCATAGCGATAGAACATGGAACTACATTATTGTGCAACGTTTCAAAGAGCTAGCACAAACCGTGTTTGATTTAGATTTCCAACTACATGTATCCATATAGGAGAAAACAGAGTGAAACCTAAACATGAATACGGTTACTGCAAAGGAACGGTGTAACCTAGAAGAACGAAATTTGGTGAGCCAAGTGGGACTGGTATACTGATCATTACCTGCAAGTATCATCAAGATTGGGTGAAAAAATGATTGCTGAGATTTCAGGAAACTCGTAGTTTTTTTGGAAGCTTTGCAACCCCTTTCAATGAAAGTGATTCTTGTCAGTCTCTGCTTGGGGCAACTTTAATAGGACACAAACCATAGCGATAGAACATGGAACTACATCATTGTGCCAAGTTTCAAAGAGCTAGCACAAACAGTGTTTGACTTAGAGTTCCAACTACATGTATCCATATAGGAGAAATCAGAGTGAAACCTAAACATGAAAACGGTTACTGCAAAGGAACGGTTTAATCTAGAAGAACGAAATTTGGTGAGCCAAGTGGGATTGGTGTACTGATCATTACCTGCAAGTATCATCAAGATTGGGTGAAAAAATGTTTGCTGAGATTTCAGGAAACTCGTAGATTTTTGGAAGCTTGGCAACCCCTTTTTATGAAAGTGATTCTCGTCAGTCTCTGCTTGGGGCTACTTCCATAGGACACAAACCATAGCCAAAGAACTTGGAACTACATTATTGTGCCAAGTTTCAAAGAGCTAGCACAAACCGTGTTTGTTTTAGAGTTCCAACTACATGTATCCATATAGGAGAAAACAGAGTGAAATCTAAACATGCAAACGGTTCCTGCAAAGCAACGGTTTAACCTAGAAGAACGAAATTTGGTGAGCCAAGTGGGATTGGTGCACTGATCATTAAATGGAAGTATCATCAATATTGGGAGAAAAAATGATTGCTGAGATTTCCGGAAACTCGTAGTTTTTTGGAAGCTTGGCAACCCCTTTCAATGAAACTGATTCTCGTCAGTCTCTGCTTGGGGCTACTTCAATAGGACACAAACCATAGCCATAGAACTTGGAACTACATTATTGTGCCAAGTTTCAAAGAGCTAGCACAAACCGTGTTTGATTTAGAGTTCCAACTACATGTATCAGTATAGGAGAAAACAGAGTGAAACCTAAACATGAAAAAGGTTCCTGCAAAGGAACGGTTTAACCTAGAAGAACGAAATTTGGTGAGCCAAGTGAGACTGGTGTACTGATCATTACCTGCAAGTATCATCAAGATTGGGTGAAAAAATGTTTGCTGAGATTTCAGGAAACTCATACTTTTTGGAAGCTTGGCAATCCCTTTCAATGAAAGTGATTCTCGTCAGTCTCTGCTTGGGGCTACTTCCATAGGACACAAACAATAGCGATAGAACTTGGAATTACATTATTGTGCCAAGTTTCAAAGAGCTAGCACAAACCGTGTTTGATTTAGAGTTCCAACTACATGTATCCATATAGGAGAAAACAGCTTGAAACCTTAACAGGAAAACGGTTACTGCAAAGGAACGGTTTAACTAGAAGAACGAAATTTGGTGAGCCAAGTGGGATTTGTGCTCTGATCATTACTTGCAAGTATCATCAATATTGGGTGAAAAAATGTTTGCTGAGATTACCGGAAACTCGTAGTTTTTTGGAAGCTTGGGAACCCCTTTCAATGAAAGTGATTCTCATCAGTCTCTGCTTGGGGCTACTTCCATAGGACACAAACCATAGCGATAGAACATGGAACTACATTATTGTGCAACGTTTCAAAGAGCTAGCACAAACAGTGTTTGACTTAGAGTTCCAACTACATGTATCCATATAGGAGAAATCAGAGTGAAACCTAAACATGAAAACGGTTACTGCAAAGGAACGGTTTAACCTAGAAGAACGAAATTTGGTGAGCCAAGTGGCATTGGTGTACTGATCATTACCTGCAAGTATCATCAAGATTGGGTGAAAAAATGTTTGCTGAGATTTCAGGAAACTCGTAGTTTTTTGGAAGCATGGCAACCCCCTTCAATGTAAGTGATTCTTTTCAGTCTCTGCTTGGGGATACTTCCATAGGACACAAACCATAGCCATAGAACTTGGAACTACATTATTGTGCCACGTTTCAAAGAGCTAGCACAAACCGTGTTTGATTTAGAGTTCCAACTCTATGTATCCATATAGGAGAAAACAGAGTGAAACCAAAACATGAAAATGGTTACTGGAAAAGAACGGTTTAACATAGAAAAACGAAATTTGGTGAGCCAAGTTGGACTGGTGTACTGATCATTACCTGCAAGTATCATCAAGATTGTGTGAAAAAATGTTTGCTGAGATTTCATGAAACTCGTAGTTTTTTGGAAACTTGGCAATCCCTTTCAATGAAAGTGATTCTCGTCAGTCTCTGCTTGGGGCTACTTCCATAGGACACAAACAATAGCGATAGAACTTGGAATTACATTATTGTGCCAAGTTTCAAAGAGCTAGCACAAACCGTGTTTGATTTAGAGTTCCAACTACATGTATCCATATAGGAGAAAACAGCTTGAAACCTTAACAGGAAAACGGTTACTGCAAAGGAACGGTTTAACTAGAAGAACGAAATTTGGTGAGCCAAGTGGGATTTGTGCTCTGATCATTACTTGCAAGTATCATCAATATTGGGTGAAAAAATGTTTGCTGAGATTACCGGAAACTCGTAGTTTTTTGGAAGCTTGGGAACCCCTTTCAATGAAAGTGATTCTCATCAGTCTCTGCTTGGGGCTACTTCCATAGGACACAAACCATAGCGATAGAACATGGAACTACATTATTGTGCAACGTTTCAAAGAGCTAGCACAAACCGTGTTTGATTTAGATTTCCAACTACATGTATCCATATAGGAGAAAACAGAGTGAAACCTAAACATGAATACGGTTACTGCAAAGGAACGGTGTAACCTAGAAGAACGAAATTTGGTGAGCCAAGTGGGACTGGTATACTGATCATTACCTGCAAGTATCATCAAGATTGGGTGAAAAAATGATTGCTGAGATTTCAGGAAACTCGTAGTTTTTTTGGAAGCTTGGCAACCCCTTTCAATGAAAGTGATTCTTGTCAGTCTCTGCTTGGGGCAACTTTAATAGGACACAAACCATAGCGATAGAACATGGAACTACATCATTGTGCCAAGTTTCAAAGAGCTAGCACAAACAGTGTTTGACTTAGAGTTCCAACTACATGTATCCATATAGGAGAAATCAGAGTGAAACCTAAACATGAAAACGGTTACTGCAAAGGAACGGTTTAATCTAGAAGAACGAAATTTGGTGAGCCAAGTGGGATTGGTGTACTGATCATTACCTGCAAGTATCATCAAGATTGGGTGAAAAAATGTTTGCTGAGATTTCAGGAAACTCGTAGATTTTTGGAAGCTTGGCAACCCCTTTTTATGAAAGTGATTCTCGTCAGTCTCTGCTTGGGGCTACTTCCATAGGACACAAACCATAGCCAAAGAACTTGGAACTACATTATTGTGCCAAGTTTCAAAGAGCTAGCACAAACCGTGTTTGTTTTAGAGTTCCAACTACATGTATCCATATAGGAGAAAACAGAGTGAAATCTAACATGCAAACGGTTCCTGCAAAGCAACGGTTTAACCTAGAAGAACGAAATTTGGTGAGCCAAGTGGGATTGGTGCACTGATCATTAAATGGAAGTATCATCAATATTGGGAGAAAAAATGATTGCTGAGATTTCCGGAAACTCGTAGTTTTTTGGAAGCTTGGCAACCCCTTTCAATGAAACTGATTCTCGTCAGTCTCTGCTTGGGGCTACTTCAATAGGACACAAACCATAGCCATAGAACTTGGAACTACATTATTGTGCCAAGTTTCAAAGAGCTAGCACAAACCGTGTTTGATTTAGAGTTCCAACTACATGTATCAGTATAGGAGAAAACAGAGTGAAACCTAAACATGAAAAAGGTTCCTGCAAAGGAACGGTTTAACCTAGAAGAACGAAATTTGGTGAGCCAAGTGAGACTGGTGTACTGATCATTACCTGCAAGTATCATCAAGATTGGGTGAAAAAATGTTTGCTGAGATTTCAGGAAACTCATACTTTTTGGAAGCTTGGCAATCCCTTTCAATGAAAGTGATTCTCGTCAGTCTCTGCTTGGGGCTACTTCCATAGGACACAAACAATAGCGATAGAACTTGGAATTACATTATTGTGCCAAGTTTCAAAGAGCTAGCACAAACCGTGTTTGATTTAGAGTTCCAACTACATGTATCCATATAGGAGAAAACAGCTTGAAACCTTAACAGGAAAACGGTTACTGCAAAGGAACGGTTTAACTAGAAGAACGAATTTGGTGAGCCAAGTGGGATTTGTGCTCTGATCATTACTTGCAAGTATCATCAATATTGGGTGAAAAAATGTTTGCTGAGATTACCGGAAACTCGTAGTTTTTTGGAAGCTTGGGAACCCCTTTCAATGAAAGTGATTCTCATCAGTCTCTGCTTGGGGCTACTTCCATAGGACACAAACCATAGCGATAGAACATGGAACTACATTATTGTGCAACGTTTCAAAGAGCTAGCACAAACAGTGTTTGACTTAGAGTTCCAACTACATGTATCCATATAGGAGAAATCAGAGTGAAACCTAAACATGAAAACGGTTACTGCAAAGGAACGGTTTAACCTAGAAGAACGAAATTTGGTGAGCCAAGTGGCATTGGTGTACTGATCATTACCTGCAAGTATCATCAAGATTGGGTGAAAAAATGTTTGCTGAGATTTCAGGAAACTCGTAGTTTTTTGGAAGCATGGCAACCCCCTTCAATGTAAGTGATTCTTTTCAGTCTCTGCTTGGGGATACTTCCATAGGACACAAACCATAGCCATAGAACTTGGAACTACATTATTGTGCCACGTTTCAAAGAGCTAGCACAAACCGTGTTTGATTTAGAGTTCCAACTCTATGTATCCATATAGGAGAAAACAGAGTGAAACCAAAACATGAAAATGGTTACTGCAAAGGAACGGTTTAACATAGAAGAACGAAATTTGGTGAGCCAAGTTGGACTGGTGTACTGATCATTACCTGCAAGTATCATCAAGATTGTGTGAAAAAATGTTTGCTGAGATTTCAGGAAACTCGTAGTTTTTTGGAAACTTGGCAATCCCTTTCAATGAAAGTGATTCTCGTCAGTCTCTGCTTGGGGCTACTTCCATAGGACACAAACAATAGCGATAGAACTTGAAATTACATTATTGTGCCAAGTTTCAAAGAGCTAGCACGAACCGTGTTTGATTTAGAGTTCCAACTACATGTATCCATATAGGAGAAAACAGAATGAAACCTAAATATGAAACGGTTATTGCAAAGGAACGGTTTAACCTAGAAGAACAAAATTTGGTGAGCCAAGTGGGATTCGTGTACTGATCATTACCTGCAAGTATCATCAAGATTGGGAGAAAAAATGTTTGCTGAGATTTCAGGAAACTCGTAGTTTTTTGGAAGCTTGGCAACCCCTTTAAATAAAAGTTATTCTCGTCAGTCTCTGCTTGGGGCGACTTCAATAGGACCCAAGTCATCGCGATAGAACTTGGAACTACATTATTGTGCCAAGTTTCAAAGAGCTAGCACAAACCGTGTTTGATTTAGAGTTCCAACTACATGTATCCATATAGGAGAAAACAGAGTGAAACCTAAACATGAAAACGGTTCCTGCAAAGGAACAGTTTAACCTAGAAGAACGAAATTTGGTGAGCCAAGTGGGACTGGTGTACTGATCATTACCTGCAAGTATCATCAAGATTGGGTGAATAAATGTTTGCTGAGATTTCAGGAAACACGTACTTTTTTGGAAGCTTGGCATCCGCTTTCAATGAAAGTGATTCTCGTCAGTCTCTGCTTGCGGCTACTTCCATCGGACACAAACCATAGGGATAGAACTTGGAACAACATTATTGTGCCAAGTTTCAAAGAGCTAGCACAAACCGTGTTTGATTTATAGTTCCAACAACATGTATCCATATAGGAGAAAACAGAGTGAAACCTAACCTTGAAAACGGTTACTGCAAAGGAACGGTTTAACCTAGAAGAACGAAATTTGGTGAGCCCAGTGGGATTGGTGTACTGATCATTAAATGGAAGTATCATCAAGATTGGGTGAAAAAATGTTTGCTGAGATATCAGGAAACTCGTAGTTTCTTGGAAGCTTGGCAATCCCTTTCAATGAAAGTGATTCTCGCCAGTCTCTGCTTGGAGCTACTTCCATAGGACAAAAACCATAGCCATAGTACTTGGAACTACATTATTGTGCCAAGTTTCAAAGAGATAGCACAAACCGTGTTTTATTTAGAGTTCTAACTACATGTATCCATATAGGAGAAAACAGAGTGAAACCTAAACATGAAAACGGTTACTGTAAAGGAACGGTTTAACCTAGAAGAACGAAATTCGGTGAGCCAAGTGGGACTGGTATACTGATCATTACCTGCAAGTATCATCAAGATTGGGAGAAAAAATATTTGCTGAGATTTCCGGAAACTCGTAGTTTTTTGTCAGCTTGGCAACCCTTTCAATGAAAGTGATTCTCGTCAGTCCCTGCTTGGGGCTCCTTCCATGGGACACAAACCATAGCCATAGAACTTGGAACTACATCATTGTGCCAAGTTTCAAAGAGCTAGCACAAACCGTGTTTGATTTAGAGTTCCAGCTACATGTATCCATATAGGGGAAAACAGAGTGAAACCTAAGCATGAAAACGGTTACTGCAAAGGAACGGTTTAACCTAGAAGAACGAAATTTGGTGAGCCAAGTGGGATTGGTGTACTGATGATTACCTGCAAGTATCATCAAGATTGGGTGAAAAAATGTTTGCTGAGATTTCAGGAAACTCGTAGTGTTTTGGAAGCATGGCAACCCCTTTCAATGAAAGTGATTCTTTTCAGACTCTGCTTGGGGATACTTCCATAGGACACAAACCATAGCCATAGAACTTGGAACTACATTATTGTGCCACGTTTCAAAGAGCTAGCACAAACCGTGTTTGATTTAGAGTTCCAACTGTATGTATCCATATAGGAGAAAACAGAGTGAAACCAAATCATGAAAATGGTTACTGCAAAGGAACGGTTTAACATAGGAGAACGAAATTTGGTGAGCCAAGTTGGACTGGTGTACTGATCATTACCTGCAAGTATCATCAAGATTGTGTGAAAAAATGTTTGCTGAGATTTCAGGAAACTCGTAGTTTTTTGGAAGGTTGGCAATCCCTTTCAATGAAAGTGATTCTCGTCAGTCTCTGCTTGGGGCTACTTCCATAGGACACAAACAATAGCGATAGAACTTGGAATTACATTATTGTGCCAAGTTTCAAAGAGCTAGCACAAACCGTGTTTGATTTAGAGTTCCAACTACATGTATCCATATAGGAGAAAACAGAGTGAAACCTAAATATGAAACGGTTATTGCAAAGGAAGGTTTAACCTAGAAGAACAAAATTTGGTGAGCCAAGTGGGATTCGTGTACTGATCATTACCTGCAAGTATCATCAAGATTGGGAGAAAAAATGTTTGCTGAGATTTCAGGAAACACGTACTTTTTTGGAAGCTTGGCATCCGCTTTCAATGAAAGTGATTCTCGTCAGTCTCTGCTTGGGGCTACTTCCATGGGACACAAAAATAGCGATAGAACTTGGAACTACATCATTGTGCCAAGTTTCAAAGAGCTAGCACAAACCGTGTTTGATTTAGAGTTCCAACTACATGTATCCATATAGGAGAAAACAGAGTGAAACCTAAACATGAAAACGGTTACTGCAATGGAACGGTTTAACCTAGAAGAACGAAATTTGTTGACCCAAATGGGATTGGTGTACAGATCATTAAATGAAGTATCATCAAGATTGGGTGAAAAAATGTTTGCTGAGATTTCAGGAAACTCGTAGTTTTTTGGAAGCTTGGCAACCCCTTTCAATGAAAGTGATTCTCGTCAGTCTCTGCTTGGAGCTACTTCCATGGGACACAAACCATAGCCATAGTACTTGGAACTACATTATTGTGCCAAGTTTCAAAGAGCTAGCACAAACTGTGTTTGATTTAGAGTTCCAACTACATGTATCCACGTAGGAGATAACAGAGTGAAACCTAAACATGAAAACCGTTGCTGCAAATGAACGGTTGAACCTAGAAAAAGAAATTTGGTGAGCCAAGTAGGATTGGTTTACTGATCATTACCTTCAAGTATCATCAAGATTGGGTGAAAAAATGTTTGCTGAGATTTCAGGAAACTCGTAGTTTTTTGGAAGCTTGGCAACCCCTTTCAATGAAAGTGATTCTCGTCAGTCTCTGCTTGGGGATACTTCCATAGGACACAAACCATAGCGATAGAAGTTGGAACTACATTATTTTGGCAAGTTTCAAAAGCTAGCACAAACCGTGTTTGATTTAGAGTTCCAACTACATGTATCCATATAGGAGAAAACAGAGTGAATCCTTAACATGAAAACGGATACTGCATAGGAACGGTTTAACCTAGAAGAACGAAATTTGGTGAGCCAAGTGGGACTGATATACTGATCATTACCTGCAAGTATCATCCAGATTGGGTGAAAAAATGATTGCTGAGATTTACGGAAACTCGTAGTTCTTTGGAAGCTTGGCAACCCCTTTCAATGAAAGTGATTCTCGTCAGTCTCTGCTTGGGGGTACTTCCATAGGACACAAACCATAGCCATAGAACTTGGAACTACATTATTGTGCCAAGTTTCAAAGAGCTAGCACAAACCGTGTTTGATTTAGAGTTCCAACTACATGTATCCATATAGGAGAAAACAAAGTGAAACCTAAACATGAAAACGGTTACTGCAAAGGAACGGTTTAACCTAGAAGAACGAAATTTGGTGAGCCAAGTGGGAGTGGTGTACTGATCATTTCCTGCAAGTATCATCAAGATTGTGTGAAAAAATGTTTGCTGAGATTTCAGGAAACTCGTAGTTTTTTGTAAGCTTGGCAACCCCTTTCAATGATAGGGATTCTAGTCAGTCTCCTCTTGGGGCTACATCCATATTACACAAACCATAGCCATAGAACTAGGAACTGCATTATAGTGCCAAGTTTCAAAGAGCTAGCACAAACCGTGTTTGATTTACAGTTCCAACTACATGTATCCATATAGGAGAAAACAGAGTAAAACCTAAACATGAAAATGGTTACTGCAAAGGAACGGATTAACCTAGAAGAATGAAATTTGGTGAGCCAAGTGGGAATGGTGTACTGTTCATTACCTGCAAGTATCATCAAGATTGGGTGAAAAAATGTTTGTTGAGATTTCAGGAAACGCGTTCTTTTTTGGAAGCTTCGCAACCCCTTTCAATGAATGTGATTCTCGTCAGTCTCTGCTTGGGGCTACTTCCATAGGACACAAACCATAGCCATAGAACTTGGAACTACATCATTGTGCCAAGTTTCAAAGAGCTAGCACAAACCGTGTCTGATTTAGAGTTCCAACTACATGTATCCATATAGGAGAAAACGGAGTGAAACCTAAACATGAAAACGGTTACTGCAAAGGAACGGTTTAACCTAGAAGAATGAAATTTGGTATTCCAAGTGGTATTGGTGTACTTATCATTACCTGCAAGTATCATCATGTTTGGGTGAAAAAAAGTTTACTGAGATTTCAGGAAACTCGTAGTTTCTTGGAAGCTTGGCAACGCCTTTCAATGAAAGTGATTCTCGTCAGTCTCTGCTTGGGGCTACTTCCATAGGACACAAACCATAGCCATAGAACGTGGAACTACATTATTGTGCCAAGTTTCAAAGAGGTAGAACAAACCGTGTTTGATTTAGAGTTCCAACTACATGTATCCATATAGGAGAAAACAGAGTGAAACCTAAACATGAAAACGATTACTGCAAAGGAACGGTTTAACCTAGAAAAACGAAATTTGGTGAGCCGAGTGGGATTGGTGTACTGATCATTAAAAGGAAGTATCATAAAAACTGGGTGAAAAAATGATTGATGAGATTTCCGGAAACTCGTAATTTTTTGGAAGCTTTGCAACCCCTTTCAATGAAAGTGATTCTCGTCAGTCTCTGCTTGGGGGTACTTCCATAGGACACAAACCATAGCCATAGAACTTGGAACTACATTATAGTGCCAAGTTTCAAAGAGCTAGCACAAACCGTGTTTGATTTAGAGTTCCAACTACATGTATCCATATAGGAGAAAACAGAGTGAAACCTAAACATGAAAACGGTTACTGCAAAGGAACGGATTAACCAAGAAGAACGAAATTTGGTGAGCCAAGTGGGACTGGTGTACTGATCATTACCTGCAAGAATCATCAAGATTGGGTGAAAAAATGTTTGTTGAGATTTCAGGAAACTCGTAGTTTTTTGGAAGTTTGGCAACCCCTTTCAATGAAAGGGATTCTAGTCAGTCTCCTCATGGGGCTACTTCCATAGGACACAAACCATAGCCATAGAACTAGGAACTGCATTATAGTGCCATGTTTCAAAGAGCTAGCACAAACCGTGTTTGATTTACAGTTCCAACTACATGTATCCATATAGGAGAAAACAGAGTAAAACCTAAACATGAAAACGGTTACTGGAAAGGAACGGATTAACCTAGAAGAATGAAATTTGGTGAGCCAAGTGGGAATGGTGTACTGTTCATTACCTGCAAGTATCATCAAGATTGGGTGAAAAAATGTTTGTTGAGATTTCAGGAAACTCGTACTTTTTGGAAGCTTGGCAACCCCTTTCAATGAAAGTGCTTCTCGTCAGTCTCTGCTTGGGGCTACTTCCATAGGACACAAACCATAGCCATAGAACTTGGAACTACATTATTGTGCCAAGTTTCAAATAGCTAGCACAAACCGTGTTTGATTTAGAGTTCCAACTACATGTATCCATATAGGAGAAAACAGAGTGATACCTAAACATGAAAACGGTTACTGCAAAGCAACGGTTTAACCTAGAAGAACGAAATTTGGTATGCCAAGTGGGATTGGTGTACTTATCATTACATGCAAGTATCATCAAGTTTGGGTGAAAAAAAGTTTACTGAGATTTCAGGAACTCCCTAGTTTCTTGGAAGCTTGGCAACCCCGTTCAATGAAAGTGATTCTCGTCAGTCTCTGCTTGGGGCTACTTCCATAGGACACAAACCATAGCCATAGAACTTGGAACTACATTATTGTGCCAAGTTTCAAAAGAGCTAGCCACAAACCGTGTTTGATTTAAGAGTTCCAACTACAAGTATCCATATAGGAGAAAAGAGAGTGAAACCTAAACATGAAACGGTTACTGCAAAGGAACGGTTTAACCTAGAAGAACGAAATTTGGTGAGCCAAGGTGGGATTGGTGTTCTCATCATTAAATGGAAGGAACGTAAAAATTGGTGAAAAAATGATTGCTGAGATTTCCATAAACTCGTAGTTTTTTGGAAGCTTATCAGCCCCTTTCATGAAAGTGATTCTCGTCAGTCTCTGCTTGGGGGTACTTCCATAGGACACAAACCATAGCCATAGAACTTGGAACTACATTATTGTGCCAAGTTTCAAAGAGCTAGCACAAACCCTGTTTGATTTAGAGTTCCAACTACATGTATCCATATAGGAGAAAACAGAGTGAAACCTAAACATGAAAACGGTTACTGCAAAGGAACGTTTTAACCTAGAAGAACGAAATTTGGTGAGCCAAGTAGGACTGGTGTACTGATCATTACTGTAAGTATCATCAAGATTGGGTGAAAAAAAGTTTACTGAGATTTCAGGAAACTCCTAGGTTTCTTGGAAGCTTGGCAACCCCGTTCAATGAAAGTGATTCTCGTCAGTCTCTGCTTGGGGCTACTTCCATAGGGACACAAACCATAGCCATAGAACTTGGAACTACATTATTGTGCCAAGTTTCAAAGAGCTAGCACAAACCGTGTTTGATTTAGAGTTCCAACTACAAGTATCCATATAGGAGAAAAGAGAGTGAAACCTAAACATGAAAACGGTTACTGCAAAGGAACGGTTTAACCTAGAAGAACGAAATTTGGTGAGCCAAGTGGATTGGTGTTCTCATCATTAAATGGAAGGAACGTAAAAATTGGGTGAAAAAATGATTGCTGAGATTTCCATAAACTCGTAGTTTTTTGGAAGCTTATCAGCCCCTTTCAATTGAAAGTGATTCTCGTCAGTCTCTGCTTGGGGGTACTTCCATAGGACACAAACCATAGCCATAGAACTTGGAACTACATTATTGTGCCAAGTTTCAAAGAGCTAGCACAAACCCTGTTTGATTTAGAGTTCCAACTACATGTATCCATATAGGAGAAAACAGAGTGAAACCTAAACATGAAAACGGTTACTGCAAGGAACGTTTAACCTAGAAGAACGAAATTTGGTGAGCCAAGTAGGACTGGTGTACTGATCATTACCTGTAAGTATCATCAAGTTTGGGTGAAAAAATGTTTGCTGAGATTTCAGGAAACTCGTAGTTTTTGGAAGTTTGGCAACCCTTTCAATGAAAGGGATTCTCGTCAGTCTCTGCTTGGGGCTACATCCATAGGACACAAGCCATATCCATAGAACTAGGAACTACATTATAGTGCCAAGTTTCAAAGAGCTAGCACAAACCGTGTTTGATTTAGAGTTCCAACTACATGTATCCATATAGGAGAAAACAGAGTGAAACCTAAAACATGAAAGCGGTTACTGCAAAGGAACGGATTAACCAAGAAGAACGAAAATTTGGTGAGCCAAGTGGGACTGGTGTAATGATCATTACCTTGAAGAATCATCAAGATTGGGTGAAAAAATGTTTGTTGAGATTTCAGGAAACTCGTACTTTTTTGGAAGCTTGGCAACCCCTTTCAATGAAAGTGATTCTCGTCAGTCTCTGCTTGGGGCTACTTCCATAGGACACAAAACCATAGCCATAGAACTTGGAACTACATTATTGTGCCAAGTTTTAAAGAGCTAGCACAAACCGTGTTTGATTTAGAGTTCCAACTACATGTATCCATATAGGAGAAAACAGAGTGAAACCCAAACATGAAAACGCTTACTGCAAAGCAACGGTTTAACCTAGAAGAAAGAAATTTGGTGAGGCAAGTGGATTGGTGTACTGATCATTACCTGCCAGTATCATCAAGATTGGGTGATAAAATGTTTGCTGAGATTTCTGGAAACTCGTAGTTTTTTGGAAGCTTGGCAACCCCTTTCAATGAATGTGATTCTCGTCAGTCTCTGCTTGGGGCTTACTTCCATAGGACACAAACCATAGCCAAAGAACTTGGAAGTACATTATTGTGCCAAGTTTCAAAGAGCTAGCACAAACCGTGTTTGATTTAGAGTCCAACTACATGTATCCATATAGGAGAAAACAGAGTGAAACCTAAACATGAAAACGGTTACTGCAAAGCAACGGTTTTACTAGAAGAACGAAATTTGTGAGCCATGTGGGATTAGTGTACTGATCATTACCTGCCAGTATCATCAAAATTGGTGAAAAAATGTTGGCTGAGATTTCAGGAAACTCGTAGTTTTTTTGAAGCTTGGCAACCCCTTTCAATGAAAGTGATTCTCGTCAGTCTCTGCTTGGGGCTACTTCCATAGGACACAAACCATAGCCATAGAACTTGGAACTACATTATTGTGCCAAGTTTCAAAGAGCTAGCACAAACCGTGTTTGATTTAGAGTTCCAACTACATGTATCCATATAGGAGAAACAGAGTGAAACCTAAACATGAAAACGGTTACTGCAAAGGAACGGTTTAACCTAGAAGAACGAAATTTGGTGAGCCAAGTGGGACTGGTGTACTGATCATTACCTGCAAGTACCATCACAATTGGGTGAAAAATATTTGCTGAGATTTCAGGGAAACTCGTAATTTTTTTGTAAGCTTGGCAACCCCTTTCAATGAAAGGGATTCTAGTCAGTCTCCTCTTGGGGCTACTTCCATAGGACACAAAACCATAGCCATAGAACTAGGAACTGCATTATAGTGCCATGTTTCAAAGAGCTAGCACAAACCGTGTTTGATTTACAGTTCCAACTACATGTATCCATATAGGAGAAAACAGAGTAAAACCTAAACATGAAAACAGTTACTGCAAAGGAACGGATTAACCTAGAAGAATGAAATTTGGTGAGCCAAGTGGGAATGGTGTACTGTTCATTACCTGCAAGTATCATCAAGATTGGGTGAAAAAATGTTTTGTTGAGATTTCAGGAAACTCGTACTTTTTGGAAGCTTGGCAACCCCTTTCAATGAAAGTGCTTCTCGTCAGTCTCTGCTTGGGGCTACTACCATAGGACACAAACCATAGCCATAGAACTTGGAACTACATTATTGTGCCAAGTTTCAAATAGCTAGCACAAACCGTGTTTGATTTAGAGTTCCAACTACATGTATCCATATAGGAGAAAACAGAGTGATACCTAAACATGAAAACGGTTACTGCCAAGCAACGGTTTAACCTAGAAGAACGAAATTTGGTATGCCAAGTGGGATTGGTGTACTTATCATTACATGCAAGTATCATCAAGTTTGGGTGAAAAAAAAGTTTACTGAGATTTCAGGAAACTCCTAGTTTCTTGGAAGCTTGGCAACCCCGTTCAATGAAAGTGATTCTCGTCAGTCTCTGCTTGGGGCTACTTCCATAGGACACAAACCATAGCCATAGAACTTGGAACTACATTATTGTGCCAAGTTTCAAAGAGCTAGCACAAACCGTGTTTGATTTAGAGTTCCAACTACAAGTATCCATATAGGAGAAAAGAGAGTGAAACCTAAACATGAAAACGGTTACTGCAAAGGAACGGTTTAACCTAGAAGAACGAAATTTGGTGAGCCAAGTGGGATTGGTGTTCTCATCATTAAATGGAAGTAACGTAAAAATTGGGTGAAAAAATGATTGCTGAGATTTCCATAAACTAGTAGTTTTTTGGAAGCTTATCAGCCCCTTTCAATGAAAGTGATTCTCGTCAGTCTCTGCTTGGGGGCTACTTCCATAGGACACAAACCATAGCCATAGAACTTGGAACTACATTATTGTGCCAAGTTTCAAAGAGCTAGCACAAACCGTGTTTGATTTAGAGTTCCAACTACATGTATCCATATAGGAGAAAACAGAGTGAAACCTAAACATGAAAACGGTTACTGCAAAGGAACGTTTTAACCTAGAAGAACGAAATTTGGTGAGCCAAGTGGGACTGGTGTACTGATCATTACCTGTAAGTATCATCAAGATTGGGTGAAAAAATGTTTGCTGAGATTTCAGGAAACTCGTAGTTTTTTGGAAGTTTGGCAACCCCTTTCAATGAAAGGGATTCTCGTCAGTCTCTGCTTGGGGCTACTTCCATAGGACACAAGCCATATCCATAGAACTAGGAACTACATTATAGTGCCAAGTTTCAAAGAGCTAGCACAAACCGTGTTTGATTTAGAGTTCCAACTACATGTATCCATATAGGAGAAAACAGAGTGAAACCTAAACATGAAAACGGTTACTGCAAAGGAACGGATTAACCAAGAAGAACGAAATTTGGTGAGCCAAGTGGGACTGGTGTACTGATCATTACCTTGAAGAATCATCAATATTGTGTGAAAAAATGTTTGTTGAGATTTCAGGAAACTCGTACTTTTTTGGAAGCTTGGAAACCCCTTTCAATGAAAGTGATTCTCGTCAGTCTCTGCTTGGGGCTACTTCCATAGGACACAAACCATAGCCATAGAACTTGGAACTACATTATTGTGCCAAGTTTCAAATAGCTAGCACAAACCGTGTTTGATTTACAGTTCCAACTACATGTATCCATATAGGAGAAAAACAGAGTGATACCTAAACATGAAAACGGTTACTGCAAAGCAACGGTTTAACCTAGAAGAACGAAATTTGGTATGCCAAGTGGGATTGGTGTACTTATCATTACATGCAAGTATCATCAAGTTTGGGTGAAAAAAAGTTTACTGAGATTTCAGGAAACTCGTACTTTTTGGAAGCTTGGCAACCCCGTTCAATGAAAGTGATTCTCGTCAGTCTCTGCTTGGGGATACTTCCATAGGACACAAACCATAGCCATAGAACTTGGAACTACATTATTGTGCCAAGTTTCAAAGAGCTAGCACAAACCGTGTTTGATTTAGAGTTCCAACTACAAGTATCCATATAGGAGTAAACAGAGTGAAACCTAAACATGAAAACGGTTACTGCAAATGAACGGTTTAACCTAGAAGAACGAAATTTGGTGAGCCAAGTGGGATTGGTGTTCTCATCATTAAATGGAAGTAACGTAAAAATTGGGTGAAAAAATGATTGCTGAGATTTCCATAAACTCGTAGTTTTTTTGGAAGCTTATCAGCCCCTTTCAATGAAAGTGATTCTCTTCAGTCTCTGCTTGGGGGTACTTCCATAGGACACAAACCATAGCCATAGAACTTGGAACTCCATTATTGTGATAAGTTTCAAAGAGCTAGCACAAACCGTGTTTGATTTAGAGTTCCAACTACATGTATCCATATAGGAGAAAACAGAGTGAAACCTAAACATGAAAACGGTTACTGCAAAGGAACGTTTTAACCTAGAAGAACGAAATTTGGTGAGCCAAGTGGGACTGGTGTACTGATCATTACCTGTAAGTATCATCAAGATTGGTGAAAAATGTTTGCTGAGATTTCAGGAAACTCGTAGTTTTTTGGAAGTTGGCAACCCCTTTCAATGAAAGGGATTCTCGTCAGTCTCTGCTTGGGGCTACTTCCATAGGACACAAACCATATCCATAGAACTAGGAACTACATTATAGTGCCAAGTTTCAAAGAGCTAGCACAAACCGTGTTTGATTTACACTTCCAACTACATGTATCCATATAGGAGAAAACAGAGTGAAACCTAAACATGAAAACGGTTATTGCAAAGGAACGGATTAACCAAGAAGAACGAAATTTGGTGAGCCAAGTGGGACTGGTGTACTGATCATTACCTGCAAGAATCATCAAGTTTGGGTGAAAAAATGTTTGTTGAGATTTCAGGAAACTCGTACTTTTTTGGAAGCTTGGCAACCCCTTTCAATGAAAGTGATTCTCGTCAGTCTCTGCTTGGGGCTACTTCCATAGGACACAAACCATAGCCATAGAACTTGGAACTACATTATGGTGCCAAGTTTCAAAGAGCTAGCACAAACCGTGTTTGATTTAGAGTTCCAACTACATGTATCCATATAGGAGAAAACAGAGTGAAACCCAAACATGAAAACGCTTACTGCAAAGCAACGGTTTAACCTAGAAGAACGAAATTTGGTATGCCATGTTGAATTTGTGTACTTATCATTACCTGCAAGTATCATCAAGTTTGGGTGAAAAAAAGTTTACTGAGATTTCAGGAAACTCGTAGTTTTTTGGAAGCTTGGCAACCCCTTTCAATGAAAGTGATTCTCGTCAGTCTCTGCTTGGGGCTACTTCCATAGGACACAAACAATAGCCATACAACTTGGAACTACATTATTGTGCCAACTTTCAAAGGGCTAGCACAAACCGTGTTTGATTTAGAGTTCCAACTCAATGTATCCATATAGGAGAAAACAGAGTGAAACCTAAACATGAAAACGGTTACTGCAAAGCAACGGTTTAACCTAGAAGAAAGAAATTTGGTGAGGCAAGTGGGATTGGTGTACTGATCATTACCTGCCAGTACCTCAAGATTGGGTGATAAAATGTTTGCTGAGATTTCAGGAAACTCGTAGTTTTTTGGAAGCTTGGCAACCCCTTTCAATGAATGTGATTCTCGTCAGTCTCTGCTTGGGGCTACTTCCATAGGACACAAACCATAGCCAAAGAACTTGGAACTACATTATTGTGCCAAGTTTCAAGGAGCTAGCACAAACCGTGTTTGATTTAGAGTTCCAACTACATGTATCCATATAGGAGAAAACAGAGTGAAACCTAAACATGAAAATGGTTACTGCACAGCAACGGTTTTACCTAGAAGAACGGAATTTGGTGAGCCATGTGGGATTAGTGTACTGATCATTATCTGCCAGTATCATCAAAATTGGGTGAAAAAATGTGGGCTGAGAGGTCAGGAAACTCGTAGTTTTTTGGAAGCTTGGCAACCCCTTTCAATGAAAGTGATTCTCGTCAGTCTCTGCTTGGAGCTACTTCCATAGGACACAAACCATAGCCAAAGAACTTGGAACTACATTATTGTGCCAAGTTTCAAAGAGCTAGCACAAACCGTGTTTGATTTAGAGTTCCAACTACATGTATCCATATAGGAGAAAACAGAGTGAAACCTAAACATGAAAACGGTTACTGCAAAGGAACGTTTTAACCTAGAAGAACGAAATTTGGTGAGACAAGTGGGACTGGTGTACTGATCATTACCTGTAAGTATCATCAAGATTGGGTGAAAAAATGTTTGCTGAGATTTCAGGAAACTCGTAGTTTTTTGGAAGTTTGGCAACCCCTTTCAATGAAAGGGATTCTCGTCAGTCTCTGCTTGGGGCTACTTCAATAGGACACAAACCATATCCATAGAACTAGGAACTACATTATAGTGCCAAGTTTCAAAGAGCTATCACAAACCGTGTTTGATTTAGAGTTCCAACTACATGTATCCATATAGGAGAAAACAGAGTGAAACCTAAACATGAAAACGGTTATTGCAAAGGAACGGATTAACCAAGCAGAACGAAATTTGGTGAGCCAAGTGGGACTGGTGTACTGATCATTACCTGCAAGAATCATCAAGTTTGGGTGAAAAAATGTTTGTTGAGATTTCAGGAAACTCGTACTTTTTTGGAAGCTTGGCAACTACTTTCAATGAAAGTGATTCTCGTCAGTCTCTGCTTGGGGCTACTTCCATAGGACACAAACCATAGCCATAGAACTTGGAACTACATTATGGTGCCAAGTTTCAAAGAGCTAGCACAAACCGTGTTTGATTTAGAGTTCCAACTACATGTATCCATATAGGAGAAAACAGAGTGAAACCCAAACATGAAAACGCTTACTGCAAAGCAACGGTTTAACCTAGAAGAACGAAATTTGGTATGCCATGTTGGATTTGTGTACTTATCATTACCTGCAAGTATCATCAAGTTTGGGTGAAAAAAAGTTTACTGAGATTTCAGGAAACTCGTAGTTTTTTGGAAGCTTGGCAACCCCTTTCAATGAAAGTGATTCTCGTCAGTCTCTGCTTGGGGCTACTTCCATAGGACACAAACCATAGCCATACAACTTGGAACTACATTATTGTGCCAACTTTCAAAGGGCTAGCACAAACCGTGTTTGATTTAGAGTTCCAACTACATGTATCCATATAGGAGAAAACAGAGTGAAACCTAAACATGAAAATGGTTACTGCACAGCAACGGTTTTACCTAGAAGAACGAAACTTGGTGAGCCATGTGGGATTAGTGTACTGATCATTACCTGCCAGTATCATCAAAATTGGGTGAAAAAATGTTGGCTGAGAGGTCAGGAAACTCGTAGTTTTTTGGAAGCTTGGCAACCCCTTTCAATGAAAGTGATTCTCGTCAGTCTCTGCTTGGGGCTACTTCCATAGGACACAAACCATAGCCAAAGAACTTGGAACTACATTATTGTGCCAAGTTTCAAAGAGCTAGCACAAACCGTGTTTGATTTAGAGTTCCAAATACATGTATCCATATAGGAGAAAACAGAGTGAAACCTAAACATGAAAACGGTTACTGCAAAGGAACGGTTTAACCTAGAAGAACGATATTTGGTCAACCAAGTGGGATTGGTGTACTGATCATTAAATGGAAGTATCATCAAGATTGGGTGAAAAAATGTTTCCTGAGAATTCAGGAAACTAGTAGTTTTTTGGAAGCTTGGCAACCCCTTTCAATGAATGTGATTCTTGTCAGTCTCTGCTTGGGGCTTCTTCCATAGGACAGAAACCATAGGCATAGAACTTGGAACTACATTATTGTGCCAAGTTTCAAAGAGCTAGAACAAACCGTGTTTGATTTAGAGTTCCAACTACATGTATCCATATAAGAGAAAACAGAGTGAAACCTAAACATGAAAACGGTTACTGCAAAGGAACGGTTTAGCCTAGAAGAACGAAATTTGGTGAGCCAAGTGGGACTGGTGTACTGATCATTACCTGCAACTATCACAAGATTGGGTGAAAAAATATTTGCTGAGATTTCAGGAAACTCGTAGTTTTTTGGAAGCTTGGCAACCCCTTTCAATGAAATTGATTCTCGTCAGTATCTGCTTGGGACTACTTCCATAGGACACAAACCATAACCATAGAACTTGGAACTATATTATTTTGCCAAGTTTCAAAGAGCTAGCACAAACCGTGTTTGATTTAGAGTTCCAACTACATGTATCCATATAGGAGAAAACAGAGTGAAACCTAAACATAAAAACGGTTACTGCAATGCAACGGTTTAACCTAGAAAAACGAAATTTGGTGAGCCTAGGGGGATTGGTGTACTGATAATTAAATGGAAGTATCATCAAGATTGGGGGAAAAAATGTTTGCTGAGCATTCAGGAAACTCGTAGTTTTTGGGAAGCTTGGCAACCCCTTTCAATGAAAGTGATTCTCGTCAGTCTCTGCTTGGAGCTATTTCCATAGGACACAAACCATAACCATAGAACTTGGAAGTACATTATTGTGCCAACTTTCAAGGAGCTAGCACAAACCGTGTTTGATTTAGAGTTCCAACTACATGTATCCATATAGGAGAAAACAGAGTGAAACCTAAACATGAAAACGGTTACTGCAAAGCAACGGTTTAACCTAGAAGAAAGAAATTTGGTGAGGCAAGTGGGATTGGTGTACTGATCATTACCTGCCAGTATCATCAAGATTGGGTGATAAAATGTTTGCTGAGATTTCAGGAAACTCGTAGTTTTTTGGAAGCTTGGCAACCCCTTTCAATGAAAGGGATTCTTGTCAGTCTCTGCTTGGGGCTTCTTCCATAGGACAGACAACCATAGGCATAGAACTTGGAACTACATTATTGTGCCACGTTTCAAAGAGCTAGCACAAACCGTGTTTGATTTAGAGTTCCAAATACATGTATCCATATAGGAGAAAACAGAGTGAAACCAAAACATGAAAACGGTTATTGCAAAGGAACGGTTTAACCTAGAAGAACGAAACTCGGTGAGCCAAGTGAGACTGGTGTACTGATCATTACCTGCAAGTACCATCACAATTGGGTGAAAAAATATTTGCTGAGATTTCAGGAAACTCGTAGTTTTTTGGAAGCTTGGCAACCCCTTTCAATTTAAGGGATTCTCGTCAGTCTCTGCTTGGGGCTACTGCCATAGGACACAAACCATAGCCATAGAACTAGGAACTACATTATAGTGCCAAGTTTCAAGGAGCTAGCACAAACCGTGTTTGATTTAGAGTTCCAACTACATGTATCCATATAGGAGAAAACAGAGTGAAACCTAAACATGAAAACGGTTACTGCAAAGGAACGGATTAACCTAGAAGAACGAAATTTGGTGAGCCAAGTGGGACTGGTGTACTGATCATTACCTGCAAGTATCATCAAGATTCGGTGAAAAAATAATGTTGAGATTTCAGGAAACTCTTACTTTTTTGGAAGATTGGCAACCCCTTTCAATGAAAGTGATTCTCGTCAGTCTCTGCTTGGGGCTACTTCCATAGGACACAAACCATCGCGATATAACTTGGAAATACATTATTGTGCCAAGTTTCAAAGAGCTAGCACAAACCGTGTTGGATTTAGAGTTCCAACTACATGTATCCATATAGGAGAAAACAGAGTGAAACATAAACATGAAAACGGTTACTGCAAAGGAACGGTTTAACCTAGAAGAACGAAATTTGGTATGCCAAGTGAGATTGGTGTACTTATCATTACCTGCAAGTATCATCATGTTTGGGTGAAAAAAAGTTTACTGAGATTTCAGGAAATCGTACTTTTTTTGGAAGCTTGGCAACCCCTTTCAATGACAGTGATTCTCGTCAGTCTCTGCTTGGGGCTACTTCCATAGGACACAAACCATAGCCATAGAACTTGGAACTACATTATTGTGCCAAGTTTCAAAGATCTAGCACAAACCTTGTTTGATTTAGAGTTCCAACAACATGTATCCATATAGGAGAAAACAGAGTGAAACCTAAACATGAAAACGGTTACTGCAAAGGAACGGTTTAACCTAGAAGAAAGAAATTTGGTGAGGCAAGTGTGATTGGTGTACTGATCATTACCTGCAGTATCATCAAGATTTGGTGATAAAATGTTTGCTGAGATTTCAGGAAACTCGTAGTTTTTTGGAAGCTTGGCAACCCCTTTCAATGAATGTGATTCTCGTCAGTCTCTGCTTGGGGCTACTTCCATAGGACACAAACCATAGCCATAGAACTTGGAACTACATTATTGTGCCAAGTTTCAAAGAGCTAGCACAAACCTTGTTTGATTTAGAGTTCCAACTACATGTATCCATATAAGAGAAAACAGAGTGAAACCTAAACATGAAAACGGTTACTGCAAAGGAACGATTTAACCTAGAAGAACGAAATTTGGTGAGCCAAGTGGGATTGGTGTACTGATCATTAAATCGAAGTATCATAAAGATTGGGAGAATAAATGTTTGCTGAGAATTCAGGAAACTCGTAGTTTTTTGGAAGCTTGGCAACCCCTTTCAATGAAAGTGATTCTCGTCAGTCTCTGCTTGGAGCTATTTCCATAGGACACAAACCATAATCATAGAACTTGGAACTACATTATTGTGCCAAGTTTCAAAGAGCTAGCACAAACCGTGTTTGATTTAGAGTTCCAACTACATGTATCCATGTAGGAGAAAACAGAGTGAAACCTAAACATGAAAACGGTTACTGCAAAGGAACGGTTTAACCTAGAAGAAAGAAATTTGGTGAGCCAAGAGGGACTGGTGTACTGATCATTACCTGCAAGTATCATCAAGATTGGGTGAAAAAATGTTTGCTGAGATTTCAGGAAACTCGTATTTTTTTGGAAGCATGGCAACCCCTTTCAATGAAAGTGATTCTCGTAAGTCTCTGCTTGGGGCTACTTCCATAGGACACAAACCACCGTGATAGAACTTGGAACTACATTATTGTGCCAGGTTTCAAAGAGCTAGCACAAACCGTGTTTGATTTAGAGTTCCAACTACATGTATCCATATAGGAGAAAACAGAGTGAAACCTAAACATGAAAACGGTTACTGCAAAGGAACGGTTTTACCGAGAAGAACGAAATTTGGTGAGCCAAGTGGGACTGGTGTACTGATTATTAAATGGAAATATCATAAAGACTGGGAGAAAAAATGTTTGCTGAGATTTCAGGAAACTCGTAGTTTTTTGGAAGCTTGGCAACCCCTTTCAATGAAAGTGATTCTCGTCAGTCTCTGCTTGGGGCTACTTCCATAGGACAAAAACCATAGCCATAGAACTTGGAACTACATTATTGTGCCAAGTTTCAAAGAGCTAGCACAAACCGTGTTTGATTTAGAGTTCCAACTACATGTATCCATATAGGAGAAAACACAGTGAAACCTAAACATGAGAACGGTTTCTGCAAAGCAACGGTTGAACCTAGAAGAAAGAAATTTGGTGAGGAAAGTGGGATTGGTGTACTGATCATTACCTGCCAGTATTATCAAGATTGGGTGATAAAATGTTTGTTGAGATTTCAGGAAACCGGTAGTTTTTTGGAAGCTTGGCAACCCCTTTCAATGAATGTGATTCTCGTCAGTCTCTGCTTGGGGCTACTTCCATAGGACACAAACCATAGCCAAAGAACTTGGAACTACATTATTGTGCCAAGTTTCAAAGAGCCAGCACAAACCGTGTTTGATTTAGATTTCCAACTACATGTATCCATATAGGAGAAAACAGAGTGACACCTAAACATGAAAACGGTTACTGCAAAGGTAAGGTTTAACCTAGAAGAACGAAATTTGGTGAGCCAAGTGGGACTGGTGTACTGATAATTCCCTGCAAGTATCATCACGGTTGGGTGAAAAAATGTTTGCTGAGATTTCAGGAAACTCGTAGTTTTTTGGAAGCTTCGAAACCCCTTTCAATGAAAATGATTCTTGTCAGTCTCTGCTTGGGGCTTCTTCCATAGGACAGAAACCATAGCCATAGAACTTGGAACTACATTATTGTGCCAAGTTTCAAAGAGCTAGCACAAACCGTATTTGATTTAGAGTTCCAAATACATGTATCCATATAGTAGAGAACAGAGTGAAACCTAAACATGAAAACGGTTACTGCAAAGGAATGGTTTAACCTAGAAGAAAGAAATTTGGTGAGGCAAGTGGGATTGGTGTACTGATCATTAAATGGAAGTATCATCAAGATTGGGTGATAAAATGTTTGCTGAGATTTCAGGAAACTCGTAGTTTTTTGGAAGCTTGGCAACCCCTTTCAAAGAATGGGATTCTCGTCAGTCTCTGCTTGGGGCTACTTCCATGGGACACAAAAACTTGGAACTACATTATTCTGCCAAGTTTCAAAGATCTAGCACAAACCGTGTTTGATTTTGAGTTCCAACTACATGTATCCATATAGGAGAAAACAGAGTGAAACCTAAACATGAAAACGGTTTCTGCAAAGGAACGGTTTAACCTAGAAGAACGAAATTTGGTGAGCCAAGTGGGACTGGTGTACTGATCATTACCTGCAAGTACCATCACAATTGGGTAAAAAAATATTTGCTGAGATTTCAGGAAACTCGTAGTTTTTTGGAAGCTGGGCAACCCCTTTCAATGAAAGTGATTCTCGTCAGTCTCTGCTTGGGGCTACTTCCATAGGACACAAACCATAGCCATAGAACTAGGAACTACATTATAGTGCCAAGTTTCAAAGAGCTAGCACAAACCGTGTTTGATTTACAGTTCCAACTACATGTATCCATATAGGAGAAAACAGAGTGAAACCTAAACATGAAAACGGTTACTGCAAAGGAACGGATTAACCTAGAAGAACGAAATTTGGTGAGCCAAGTGGGACTGGTGTACTGATCATTACCTGCAAGTATCATCAAGTTTTGT
>NW_027552118.1:0-45564 GCF_045843805.1 Urocitellus parryii | reverse complement strand
TTCATGTTTAGGGTTTCACTCTGTTTTCTCCTATATGGATACATGTAGTTGGAACTCTAAATCAAACACGGTTTGTGCTAGCTCTTTGAAACTTGGCACAATAATGTAGTTCCAAGTTCTATCGCTATGGTTTGTGTCCTATTGAAGTAGCCCCAAGCAGCGACTGACGAGAATCACTTTCATTGAAAGGTTGCCAAGCTTTCCAAAAAACTACGAGTTTCCCTGAAATCTCAGCAAACATTTTTTCACCCAATCTTGATGATACTGGCAGGTAATGATCAGTACACCAATCCCACTTGGCTCACCAAATTTCGTTCTTCTAGGTTAAACCGTTCCTTTGCAGTAACCGTTTTCATGTTTAGGTTTCACTCTGTTTTCTCCTATATGGATACATGTAGTTGGAACTCTAAATCAAACACGGTTTGTGCTAGCTCTTTGAAACTTGGCACAACAATGTAGTTCCAAATTCTATCGCTATGGTTTGTGTCCTATTGAAGTAGCCCCAAGCAGAGACTGACGAGAATCACTTTAATTGAAAGGGGTTGCCAAGCTTCCAAAAAACTACGAGTTTCCTTAAATCTCAGCAAACATTTTTTCACCCAATCTTGATGATACTGGCAGGTAATGATCAGCACACCAATCCCACTTGGCTCACCAAATTTCGTTCTTCTAGGTTAAACCGTTCCTTTGCAGTAACCGTTTTCATGTTTAGGTTTCACTCTGTTTTCTCCTATATGGATACATGTAGTTGGAACTCTAAATCAAACACGGTTTGTGCTAGCTCTTTGAAACTTGGCACAATAATGTAGTTCCAAGTTCTATCACTATGGTTGGTGTCCTATTGAAGTAGCCCCAAGTAGCGACTGACGAGAATCACTTTCATTGAAAGGGGTTGCCAAGCTTCCAAAAACTACGAGTTTCCGTAAATCTCAGCAAACATTTTTTCACCCAATCTTGATGATACTGGCAGGTAATGATCAGTACACCAATCCCACTTGGCTCACCAAATTTTGTTCTTCTAGGTTAAACCGTTCCTTTGCAGTAACCGTATTCATGTTTAGGTTTCACTCTGTTTTCTCCTATATGGATACATGTAGTTGGAACTCTAAATCAAACACGGTTTGTGCTAGCTCTTTGAAACTTGGCACAATAATGTAGTTCCAAGTTCTATCGCTATCGTTTGTGTCCTATTGAAGTAGCCCCAAGCAGAGACTGACGAGAATCACTTTCATTGAAAGGGGTTGCCAAGCTTCCAAAAAACTACGAGTTTCCGGAAATCTCAGCAAATATTTTTCACCCAATCTTGAAGATACTGGCAGGTAATGATCAGTACACCAATCCCAATTGGCTCACCAAATTTCGTTCTTCTAGGTTAAACCGTTCCTTTGCAGTAACCGTTTTCATGTTTAGGTTTCACTCTGTTTTCTCCTATATGGATACATGTAGTTGGAACTCTAAATCAAACACGGTTTGTGCTAGCTCTTTGAAACTTGGCACAACAATGTAGTTCCAAATTCTATCGCTATGGTTTATGTCCTATTGAAGTAGCCCGAAGCAGAGACTGACGAGAATCACTTTAATTGAAAGGGGTTGCCAAGCTTCCAAAAACTACGAGTTTCCTGAAATCTCAGCAAACATTTTTTCACCCAATCTTGATGATACTGGCAGGTAATGATCAGCACACCAATCCCACTTGGCTCACCAAATTTCGTTCTTCTAGGTTAAACCGTTCCTTTGCAGTAACCTTTTTCATGTTTAGGTTTCACTCTGTTTTCTCCTATATGGATACACGTAGTTGGAACTCTAAATCAAACACGGTTTGTGCTAGCTCTTTGAAACTTGGCACAAAAATGTAGTTCCAAGTTCTATTGCTATGGTTGATGTCCTATTGAAGTAGCCCCAAGCAGAGACTGACGAGAATCACTTTCATTGAAAGGGGTTGCCAAGCTTCCAAAAAACTACGAGTTTCCTGAAATCTCAGCAAACATTTTTTCACCCAATCTTGATGATACTTGCAGGTAATGATCAGTACACCAATCCCACTTGGCTCACCAAATTTCGTTCTTCTAGGTTAAACCGTTCCTTTGCAGTAACCGTTTTCATGTTTAGGTTTCACTCTGTTTTCTCCTATATGGATACATGTAGTTGGAACTCTAAATCAAACACGGTTTGTGCTAGCTCTTTGAAACTTGGCACAATAATGTAGTTCCAAGTTCTATCGCTATGGTTTGTGTCCTATTGAAGTAGCCCCAAGCAGAGACTGACGAGAATCACTTTCATTGAAAGGGGTTGCCAAGCTTCCAAAAAACTACGAGTTTCCTGAAATCTCAGCAAACATTTTTTCACCCAATTTGATGATACTGGCAGGTAATGATCAGTACACCAATCCCACTTGGCTCACCAAATTTCGTTCTTCTAGGTTAAACCGTTCCTTTGCAGTAACCGTTTTCATGTTTAGGTTTCACTCTGTTTTCTCCTATATGGATACATGTAGTTGGAACTCTAAATCAAACACGGTTTGTGCTAGCTCTTTGAAACTTGGCACAATAATGTAGTTCCAAGTTCTATCGCTATGGTTTGTGTCCTATTGATGTAGCCCCAAGCAGAGACTGACGAGAATCACTTTCATTGAAAGGGGTTGTCAAGCTTCCAAAAAACTACGAGTTTCCGGAAATCTCAGCAAATATTTTCTCGCCCAATCTTGAAGATACTGGCAGGTAATGATCAGTACACCAATCCCACTTGGCTCACCAAATTTCGTTCTTCTAGGTTAAACCCTTCCTTTGCAGTAACCGTTTTCATGTTTAGGTTTCACTCTGTTTTCTCCTATATGGATACATGTAGTTGGAACTCTAAATCAAACACGGTTTGTGCTAGCTCTTTGAAACTTGGCACAACAATGTAGTTCCAAATTCTATCGCTATGGTTTGTGTCCTATTGAAGTAGCCCCAAGCAGAGACTGACGAGAATCACTTTCATTGAAAGGGGTTGCCAAGCTTCCAAAAAACTACGAGTTTCCTGAAATCTCAGCAAACATTTTTTCACCCAATCTTGATGATACTGGCAGGTAATGATCAGCACACCAATCCCACTTGGCTCACCAAATTTCGTTCTTCTAGGTTAAACCCTTCCTTTGCAGTAACCGTTTTCATGTTTAGGTTTCACTCTGTTTTCTCCTATATGGATACATGTAGTTGGAACTCTAAATCAAACACGGTTTGTGCTAGCTCTTTGAAACTTGGCACAACAATGTAGTTCCAAATTCTATCGCTATGGTTTGTGTCCTATTGAAGTAGCCCGAAGCAGAGACTGACGAGAATCACTTTAATTGAAAGGGGTTGCCAAGCTTCCAAAAAACTACGAGTTTCCTGAAATCTCAGCAAACATTTTTTCACCCAATCTTGATGATACTGGCAGGTAATGATCAGCACACCAATCCCACTTGGCTCACCAAATTTCGTTCTTCTAGGTTAAACCGTTCCTTTGCAGTAACCTTTTCATGTTTAGGTTTCACTCTGTTTTCTCCTATATGGATACACGTAGTTGGAACTCTAAATCAAACACGGTTTGTGCTAGCTCTTTGAAACTTGGCACAAAAATGTAGTTCCAAGTTCTATTGCTATGGTTGATGTCCTATTGAAGTAGCCCCAAGCAGAGACTGACGAGAATCACTTTCATTGAAAGGGGTTGCCAAGCTTCCAAAAAACTACGAGTTTCCTGAAATCTCAGCAAACATTTTTTCACCCAATCTTGATGATACTTGCAGGTAATGATCAGTACACCAATCCCACTTGGCTCACCAAATTTCGTTCTTCTAGGTTAAACCGTTCCTTTGCAGTAACCGTTTTCATGTTTAGGTTTCACTCTGTTTTCTCCTATATGGATACATGTAGTTGGAACTCTAAATCAAACACGGTTTGTGCTAGCTCTTTGAAACTTGGCACAATAATGTAGTTCCAAGTTCTATCGCTATGGTGTGTGTCCTATTGAAGTAGCCCCAAGCAGAGACTGACGAGAATCACTTTCATTGAAAGGGGTTGCCAAGCTTCCAAAAAACTACGAGTTTCCTGAAATCTCAGCAAACGTTTTTTCACCCAATTTGATGATACTGGCAGGTAATGATCAGTACACCAATCCCACTTGGCTCACCAAATTTCGTTCTTCTAGGTTAAACCGTTCCTTTGCAGTAACCGTTTTCATGTTTAGGTTTCACTCTGTTTTCTCCTATATGGATACATGTAGTTGGAACTCTAAATCAAACACGGTTTGTGCTAGCTCTTTGAAACTTGGCACAATAATGTAGTTCCAAGTTCTATCGCTATGGTTTGTGTCCTATTGAAGTAGCCCCAAGCAGCAACTGACGAGAATCACTTTCATTGAAAGGGGTTGCCAAGCTTCCAAAAAACTACGAGTTTCCTGAAATCTCAGCAAACATTTTTTCACCCAATCTTGATGATACTGGCAGGTAATGATCAGTACACCAATACCACTTGGCTCACCAAATTTCGTTCTTCTAGGTTAAACCGTTCCTTTGCAGTAACCGTTTTCATGTTTAGGTTTCACTCTGTTTTCTCCTATATGGATACATGTAGTTGGAACTCTAAATCAAACACGGTTTGTGCTAGCTCTTTGAAACGTGGCACAACAATGTAGTTCCAAATTCTATCGCTATGGTTTGTGTCCTATTGAAGTAGCCCCAAGCAGAGACTGACGAGAATCACTTTAATTGAAAGGGGTTGCCAAGCTTCCAAAAAACTACGAGTTTCCTTAAATCTCAGCAAACATTTTTTCACCCAATCTTGATGATACTGGCAGGTAATGATCAGCACACCAATCCCACTTGGCTCACCAAATTTCGTTCTTCTAGGTTAAACCGTTCCTTTGCAGTAACCGTTTTCATGTTTAGGTTTCACTCTGTTTTCTCCTATATGTATACATGTAGTTGGAACTCTAAATCAAACACGGTTTGTGCTAGCTCTTTGAAACTTGGCACAATAATGTAGTTCCAAGTTCTATCACTATGGTTGGTGTCCTATTGAAGTAGCCCCAAGTAGCGACTGACGAGAATCACTTTCAATTGAAAGGGGTTGCCAAGCTTCCAAAAACTACGAGTTTCCGTAAATCTCAGCAAACATTTTTTTCACCCAATCTTGATGATACTGGCAGGTAATGATCAGTACACCAATCCCACTTGGCTCACCAAATTTTTGTTCTTCTAGGTTAAACCGTTCCTTTGCAGTAACCGTATTCATGTTTAGGTTTCACTCTGTTTTCTCCTATATGGATACATGTAGTTTGGAACTCTAAATCAAACACGGTTTGTGCTAGCTCTTTGAAACTTGGCACAATAATGTAGTTCCAAGTTCTATCGCTATCGTTTGTGTCCTATTGAAGTAGCCCCAAGCAGAGACTGACGAGAATCACTTTCATTGAAAGGGGTTGCCAAGCTTCCAAAAAACTACGAGTTTCCGGAAATCTCAGCAAATATTTTTTCACCCAATCTTGAAGATACTGGCAGGTAATGATCAGTACACCAATCCCAATTGGCTCACCAAATTTCGTTCTTCTAGGTTAAACCGTTCCTTTGCAGTAACCGTTTTCATGTTTAGGTTTCACTCTGTTTTCTCCTATATGGATACATGTAGTTGGACCTCTAAATCAAACACGGTTTGTGCTAGCTCTTTGAAACTTGGCACAACAATGTAGTTCCAAATTCTATCGCTATGGTTTGTGTCCTATTGAAGTAGCCCGAAGCAGAGACTGACGAGAATCACTTTAATTGAAAGGGGTTGCCAAGCTTCCAAAAACTACGAGTTTCCTGAAATCTCAGCAAACATTTTTTCACCCAATCTTGATGATACTGGCAGGTAATGATCAGCACACCAATCCCACTTGGCTCACCAAATTTCGTTCTTCTAGGTTAAACCGTTCCTTTGCAGTAACCTTTTCATGTTTAGGTTTCACTCTGTTTTCTCCTATATGGATACACGTAGTTGGAACTCTAAATCAAACACGGTTTGTGCTAGCTCTTTGAAACTTGGCACAAAAATGTAGTTCCAAGTTCTATTGCTATGGTTGATGTCCTATTGAATTAGCCCCAAGCAGAGACTGACGAGAATCACTTTCATTGAAAGGGGTTGCCAAGCTTCCAAAAAACTACGAGTTTCCTGAAATCTCAGCAAACATTTTTTCACCCAATCTTGATGATACTTGCAGGTAATGATCAGTACACCAATCCCACTTGGCTCACCAAATTTCGTTCTTCTAGGTTAAACCGTTCCTTTGCAGTAACCGTTTTCATGTTTAGGTTTCACTCTGTTTTCTCCTATATGGATACATGTAGTTGGAACTCTAAATCAAACACGGTTTGTGCTAGCTCTTTGAAACTTGGCACAATAATGTAGTTCCAAGTTCTATCGCTATGGTTTGTGTCCTATTGAAGTAGCCCCAAGCAGAGACTGACGAGAATCACTTTCATTGAAAGGGGTTGCCAAGCTTCCAAAAAACTACGAGTTTCCTGAAATCTCAGCAAACATTTTTTCACCCAATTTGATGATACTGGCAGGTAATGATCAGTACACCAATCCCACTTGGCTCACCAAATTTCGTTCTTCTAGGTTAAACCGTTCCTTTGCAGTAACCGTTTTCATGTTTAGGTTTCACTCTGTTTTCTCCTATATGGATACATGTAGTTGGAACTCTAAATCAAACACGGTTTGTGCTAGCTCTTTGAAACTTGGCACAATAATGTAGTTCCAAGTTCTATCGCTATGGTTTGTGTCCTATTGAAGTAGCCCCAAGCAGAGACTGACGAGAATCACTTTCATTGAAAGGGGTTGCCAAGCTTCCAAAAAAACTACGAGTTTCCTGAAATCTCAGCAAACATTTTTTCACCCAATCTTGATGATACTGGCAGGTAATGATCAGTACACCAATCCCACTTGGCTCACCAAATTTCGTTCTTCTAGGTTAAACCGTTCCTTTGCAGTAACCGTTTTCATGTTTAGGTTTCACTCTGTTTTCTCCTATATGGATACATGTAGTTGGAACTCTAAATCAAACACGGTTTGTGCTAGCTCTTTGAAACTTGGCACAACAATGTAGTTCCAAATTCTATCGCTATGGTTTGTGTCCTATTGAAGTAGCCCCAAGCAGAGACTGACGAGAATCACTTTAATTGAAAGGGGTTGCCAAGCTTCCAAAAAACTACGAGTTTCCTTAAATCTCAGCAAACATTTTTTCACCCAATCTTGATGATACTGGCAGGTAATGATCAGCACACCAATCCCACTTGGCTCACCAAATTTCGTTCTTCTAGGTTAAACCGTTCCTTTGCAGTAACCGTTTTCATGTTTAGGTTTCACTCTGTTTTCTCCTATATGTATACATGTAGTTGGAACTCTAAATCAAACACGGTTTGTGCTAGCTCTTTGAAACTTGGCACAATAATGTAGTTCCAAGTTCTATCAGTATGGTTGGTGTCCTATTGAAGTAGCCCCAAGCAGCGAACTGATGAGAATCACTTTCATTGAAAGGGGTTGCCAAGCTTCCAAAAACTACGAGTTTCCGTAAATCTCAGCAAACATTTTTTCACCCAATCTTGATGATACTGGCAGGTAATGATCAGTACACCAATCCCACTTGGCTCACCAAATTTTGTTCTTCTAGGTTAAACCGTTCCTTTGCAGTAACCGTATTCATGTTTAGGTTTCACTCTGTTTTCTCCTATATGGATACATGTAGTTGGAACTCTAAATCAAACACGGTTTGTGCTAGCTCTTTGAAACTTGGCACAATAATGTAGTTCCAAGTTCTATCGCTATCGTTTGTGTCCTATTGAAGTAGCCCAAAGCAGAGACTGACGAGAATCACTTTCATTGAAAGGGGTTGCCAAGCTTCCAAAAAACTACGAGTTTCCGGAAATCTCAGCAAATATTTTTTCACCCAATCTTGAAGATACTGGCAGGTAATGATCAGTACACCAATCCCACTTGGCTCACCAAATTTCGTTCTTCTAGGTTAAACCGTTCCTTTGCAGTAACCGTTTTCATGTTTAGGTTTCACTCTTTTATCTCCTATATGGATACATGTAGTTGGAACTCTAAATCAAACACGGTTTGTGCTAGCTCTTTGAACCTTGGCACAATAATGTAGTTCCAAGTTCAATCGCTATGGTTGGTGTCTTATTGAAGTAGCCCCAAGCAGCTACTGAGGAGAATCACTTTCATTGAAAGGGGTTGCCAAGCTTCCAAATACTACGAGTTTCTGGAAATCTCAGCAAACATTTTTTCACCCAATCTTGATGATACTGGCAGGTAATGATCAGTACACCAATCCCACTTGGCTCACCAAATTTCGTTCTTCTAGGTTAAACCGTTCCTTTGCAGTAACCGTATTCATGTTTAGGTTTCACTCTGTTTTCTCCTATATGGATACATGTAGTTGGAACTCTAAATCAAACACGGTTTGTGCTAGCTCTTTGAAACTTGGCACAATAATGTAGTTCCAAGTTCTATCGCTATGGTTTGTGTCCTATTGAAGTAGCCCCAAGCAGAGACTGAGGAGAATCACTTTCATTGAAAGGGGTTGCCAAGCTTCCAAAAAACTACGAGTTTCCTGAAATCTCAGCAAACATTTTTTTCACCCAATCTTGATGATACTTGCAGGTAATGATCAGTACACCAATCCCACGTGGCTCACCAAATTTCGTTCTTCTAGGTTAAAGCGTTCCTTTGCAGTAACCGTTTTCATGTTTAGGTTTCACTCTGTTTTCTCCTATATGGATACATGTAGTTGGAACTCTAAATCAAACACGGTTTGTGCTAGCTCTTTGAAACTTGGCACAATAATGTAGTTCCAAGTTCTATAGCTATGGTTTGTGTCCTATTGAAGTAGCCCCAAGCAGAGACTGACGAGAATCACTTTCATTGAAAGGGGTTGCCAAGCTTCCAAAAAACTACGAGTTTCCTGAAACCTTAGCCAACATTTTTTCACCCAATTTGATGATACTGGCAGGTATTGATCAGTACACCAATCCCACTTGGCTCACCAAATTTCTTTCCTCTAGGTTAAACCGTTCCTTTGCAGTAACCGTTTTCATGTTTAGGTTACACTCTGTTTTCTCCTATGTGGATACATGTAGTTGGAACTCTAAATCAAACACGGTTTGTGCTAGCTCTTTGAAACTTGGCACAATAATGTAGTTCCAAGTTCTATCGCTATGGTTTGTGTCCTATTGAAGTAGCCCAAGCAGAGACTGACGAGAATCACTTTCATTGAAAGGGGTTGCCAAGCTTCCAAAAAACTACGAGTTTCCTGAAATCTCAGCAAACATTTTTTCACCCAATTTGATGATACTGGCAGGTAATGATCAGTACACCAATCCCACTTGGCTCACCAAATTTCGTTCTTCTAGGTTAAACCATTCCTTTGCAGTAACCGTTTTCATGTTTAGGTTTCACTCTGTTTTCTCCTATATGGATACATGTAGTTTGAACTCTAAATCAAACACGGTTTGTGCTAGCTCTTTGAAACTTGGCAAAACAATGTAGTTTCCAAATTCTATCGCTATAGTTTGTGTCCTATTGAAGTAGCCCGAAGCAGAGACTGACGAGAATCACTTTAATTGAAAGGGGTTGCCAAGCTTCCAAAAAACTACGAGTTTCCTGAAATCTCAGCAAACATTTTTTCACCCAATCTTGATGATACTGGCAGGTAATGATCAGCACACCAATCCCACTTGGCTCACCAAATTTCGTTCTTCTAGGTTAAACCCTTCCTTTGCAGTAACCGTTTTCATGTTTAGGTTTCACTCTGTTTTCTCCTATATGGATACATGTAGTTGGAACTCTAAATCAAACATGGTTTGTGCTAGCTCTTTGAAACTTGGCACAACAATGTAGTTCCAAATTCTATCGCTATGGTTTGTGTCCTATTGAAGTAGCCCGAAGCAGAGACTGACGAGAATCACTTTAATTGAAAGGGGTTGCCAAGCTTCCAAAAAACTACGAGTTTCCTGAAATCTCAGCAAACATTTTTTCACCCAATCTTGATGATACTGGCAGGTAATGATCAGCACACCAATCCCACTTGGCTCACCAAATTTCATTCTTCTAGGTTAAACCGTTCCTTTGCAGTAACCTTTTCATGTTTAGGTTTCACTCTGTTTTCTCCTATATGGATACACGTAGTTGGAACTCTAAATCAAACACGGTTTGTGCTAGCTCTTTGAAACTTGGCACAAAAATGTAGTTCCAAGTTCTATTGCTATGGTTGATTTCCTATTGAAGTAGCCCCAAGCAGAGACTGACGAGAATCACTTTCATTGAAAGGGGTTGCCAAGCTTCCAAAAAACTACGAGTTTCCTGAAATCTCAGCAAACATTTTTTCACCCAATCTTGATGATACTTGCAGGTAATGATCAGTACACCAATCCCACTTGGCTCACCAAATTTCGTTCTTCTAGGTTAAACCGTTCCTTTGCAGTAACCGTTTTCATGTTTAGGTTTCACTCTGTTTTCTCCTATATGGATACATGTAGTTGGAACTCTAAATCAAACACGGTTTGTGCTAGCTCTTTGAAACTTGGCACAATAATGTAGTTCCAAGTTCTATCGCTATGGTTTGTGTCCTATTGAAGTAGCCCCAAGCAGAGACTGACGAGAATCACTTTCATTGAAAGGGGTTGCCAAGCTTCCAAAAAACTACGAGTTTCCTGAAATCTCAGCAAACATTTTTTCACCCAATCTTGATGATACTGGCAGGTAATGATCAGTACACCAATCCCACTTGGCTCACCAAATTTCGTTCTTCTAGGTTAAACCGTTCCTTTGCAGTAACCGTTTTCATGATTAGGTTTCACTCTGTTTTCTCCTATATGGATACATGTAGTTGGAACTCTAAATCAAACACGGTTTGTGCTAGCTCTTTGAAACTTGGCACAACAATGTAGTTCCAAATTCTATCGCTATGGTTTGTGTCCTATTGAAGTAGCCCCAAGCAGAGACTGACGAGAATCACTTTAATTGAAAGTGGTTGCCAAGCTTCCAAAAAACTACGAGTTTCCTTAAATCTCAGCAAACATTTTTTCACCCAATCTTGATGATACTGGCAGGTAATGATCAGCACACCAATCCCACTTGGCTCACCAAATTTCGTTCTTCTAGGTTAAACCGTTCCTTTGCAGTAACCGTTTTCATGATTAGGTTTCACTCTGTTTTCTCCTATATGTATACATGTAGTTGGAACTCTAAATCAAACACGGTTTGTGCTAGCTCTTTGAAACTTGGCACAATAATGTAGTTCCAAGTTCTATCACTATGGTTGGTGTCCTATTGAAGTAGCCCCAAGCAGAGACTGACGAGAATCACTTTCATTGAAAGGGGTTGCCAAGCTTCCAAAAACTACGAGTTTCCGGAAATCTCAGCAAATATTTTTTCACCCAATCTTGAAGATACTGGCAGGTAATGATCAGTACACCAATCCCACTTGGCTCACCAAATTTCGTTCTTCTAGGTTAAACCGTTCCTTTGCAGTAACCGTTTTCATGTTTAGGTTTCACTCTGTTTTCTCCTATATGGATACATGTAGTTGGAACTCTAAATCAAACACGGTTTGTGCTAGCTCTTTGAAACTTGGCACAACAATGTAGTTCCAAATTCTATCGCTATGGTTTGTGTCCTATTGAAGTAGCCCGAAGCAGAGACTGACGAGAATCACTTTAATTGAAAGGGGTTGCCAAGCTTCCAAAAAACTACGAGTTTCCTGAAATCTCAGCAAACATTTTTTCACCCAATCTTGATGATACTGGCAGGTAATGATCAGCACACCAATCCCACTTGGCTCACCAAATTTTGTTCTTCTAGGTTAAACCGTTCCTTTGCAGTAACCTTTTAATGTTTAGGTTTCACTCTGTTTTCTCCTATATGGATACACGTAGTTGGAACCCTAATCAAACACGGTTTGTGCTAGCTCTTTGAAACTTGGCACAAAAATGTAGTTCCAAGTTCTATTGCTATGGTTGATGTCCTATTGAAGTAGCCCCAAGCAGAGACTGACGAGAATCACTTTCATTGAAAGGGGTTGCCAAGCTTCCAAAAAACTACGAGTTTCCTGAAATCTCAGCAAACATTTTTTCACCCAATCTTGATGATACTTGCAGGTAATGATCAGTACACCAATCCCACTTGGCTCACCAAATTTCGTTCTTCTAGGTTAAACCGTTCCTTTGCAGTAACCGTTTTCATGTTTAGGTTTCACTCTGTTTTCTCCTATATGGATACATGTAGTTGGAACTCTAAATCAAACACGGTTTGTGCTAGCTCTTTGAAACTTGGCACAATAATGTAGTTCCAAGTTCTATCGCTATGGTTTGTGTCCTATTGAAGTAGCCCCAAGCAGAGACTGACGAGAATCACTTTCATTGAAAGGGGTTGCCAAGCTTCCAAAAACTACGAGTTTCCGGAAATCTCAGCAAACATTTTTTCACCCAATCTTGATGATACTGGCAGGTAATGATCAGTACACCAATCCCACTTGGCTCACCAAATTTCGTTCTTCTAGGTTAAACCGTTCCTTTGCAGTAACCGTATTCATGTTTAGGTTTCACTCTGTTTTCTCCTATATGGATACATGTAGTTGGAACTCTAAATCAAACACGGTTTGTGCTAGCTCTTTGAAACTTGGCACAATAATGTAGTTCCAAGTTCTATCGCTATGGTTTGTGTCCTATTGAAGTAGCCCCAAGCAGAGACTGACGAGAATCACTTTCATTGAAAGGGGTTGCCAAGCTTCCAAAAAACTACGAGTTTCCTGAAATCTCAGCAAACATTTTTTCACCCAATCTTGATGATACTTGCAGGTAATGATCAGTACACCAATCCCACTTGGCTCACCAAATTTCGTTCTTCTAGGTTAAACCGTTCCTTTGCAGTAACCGTTTCATGTTTAGGTTTCACTCTGTTTTCTCCTATATGGATACATGTAGTTGGAACTCTAAATCAAACACGGTTTGTGCTAGCTCTTTGAAACTTGGCACAATAATGTAGTTCCAAGTTCTATCGCTATGGTTTGTGTCCTATTGAAGTAGCCCCAAGCAGAGACTGACGAGAATCACTTTCATTGAAAGGGGTTGCCAAGCTTCCAAAAAACTACGAGTTTCCTGAAACCTTAGCCAACATTTTTTTCACCCAATTTGATGATACTGGCAGGTATTGATCAGTACACCAATCCCACTTGGCTCACCAAATTTCTTTCCTCTAGGTTAAACCGTTCCTTTGCAGTAACCGTTTTCATGTTTAGGTTACACTCTGTTTTCTCCTATATGGATACATGTAGTTGGAACTCTAAATCAAACACGGTTTGTGCTAGCTCTTTGAAACTTGGCACAATAATGTAGTTCCAAGTTCTATCGCTATGGTTTGTGTCCTATTGAAGTAGCCCCAAGCAGAGACTGACGAGAATCACTTTCATTGAAAGGGGTTGCCAAGCTTCCAAAAAACTACGAGTTTCCTGAAATCTCAGCAAACATTTTTTCACCCAATTTGATGATACTGGCAGGTAATGATCAGTACACCAATCCCACTTGGCTCACCAAATTTCGTTCTTCTAGGTTAAACCGTTCCTTTGCAGTAACCGTTTTCATGTTTAGGTTTCACTCTGTTTTCTCCTATATGGATACATGTAGTTGGAACTCTAAATCAAACACGGTTTGTGCTAGCTCTTTGAAACTTGGCACAATAATGTAGTTCCAAGTTCTATCGCTATGGTTTGTGTCCTATTGAAGTAGCCCCAAGCAGAGACTGACGAGAATCACTTTCATTGAAAGGGGTTGCCAAGCTTCCAAAAACTACGAGTTTCCTGAAATCTCAGCAAACATTTTTTCACCCAATTTGATGATACTGGCAGGTAATGATCAGTACACCAATCCCACTTGGCTCACCAAATTTCGTTCTTCTAGGTTAAACCATTCCTTTGCAGTAACCGTTTTCATGTTTAGGTTTCACTCTGTTTTCTCCTATATGGATACATGTATTTTGAACTCTAAATCAAACACGGTTTGTGCTAGCTCTTTGAAACTTGGCACAATAATGTAGTTCCAAGTTCTATCGCTATGGTTTGTGTCCTATTGATGTAGCCCCAAGCAGAGACTGACGAGAATCACTTTCATTGAAAGGGGTTGTCAAGCTTCCAAAAAACTACGAGTTTCCGGAAATCTCAGCAAATATTTTTTCGCCCAATCTTGAAGATACTGGCAGGTAATGATCAGTACACCAATCCCACTTGGCTCACCAAATTTCGTTCTTCTAGGTTAAACCGTTCCTTTGCAGTAACCGTTTTCATGTTTAGGTTTCACTTTGTTTTCTCCTATATGGATACATGTAGTTGGAACTCTAAATCAAACACGGTTTGTGCTAGCTCTTTGAAACTTGGCACAATAATGTAGTTCCAAGTTCTATCGCTATGGTTTGTGTCCTATTGAAGTAGCCCCAAGCAGAGACTGACGAGAATCACTTTCATTGAAAGGGGTTGCCAAGCTTCCAAAAAACTACGAGTTTCCTGAAATCTCAGCAAACATTTTTCACCCAATTTGATGATACTGGCAGGTAATGATCAGTACACCAATCCCACTTGGCTCACCAAATTTCGTTCTTCTAGGTTAAACCGTTCCTTTGCAGTAACCGTTTTCATGTTTAGGTTTCACTCTGTTTTCTCCTATATGGATACATGTAGTTGGAACTCTAAATCAAACACGGTTTGTGCTAGCTCTTTGAAACTTGGCACAATAATGTAGTTCCACGTTCTATCGCTATGGTTTGTGTCCTATTGATGTAGCCCCAAGCAGAGACTGACGAGAATCACTTTCATTGAAAGGGGTTGTCAAGCTTCCAAAAACTACGAGTTTCCGGAAATCTCAGCAAATATTTTCTCGCCCAATCTTGAAGATACTGGCAGGTAATGATCAGTACACCAATCCCACTTGGCTCACCAAATTTCGTTCTTCTAGGTTAAACCGTTCCTTTGCAGTAACCGTTTTCATGTTTAGGTTTCACTCTGTTTTCTCCTATATGGATACATGTAGTTGGAACTCTAAATCAAACACGGTTTGTGCTAGCTCTTTGAAACTTGGCACAACAATGTAGTTCCAAGTTCAATCGCTATGGTTGGTGTCTTATTGAAGTAGCCCCAAGCAGCGACTGAGGAGAATCACTTTCATTGAAAGGGGTTGCCAAGCTTCCAAAAACTACGAGTTTCCTGAAATCTCAGCAAACATTTTTTCACCCAATCTTGATGATACTGGCAGGTAATGATCAGTACACCAATCCCACTTGGCTCACCAAATTTCGTTCTTCTAGGTTAAACCGTTCCTTTGCAGTAACCGTATTCATGTTTAGGTTTCACTCTGTTTTCTCCTATATGGATACATGTAGTTGGAACTCTAAATCAAACACGGTTTGTGCTAGCTCTTTGAAACTTGGAACAATAATGTAGTTCCAAGTTCTATTGCTATGGTTGATGTCCTATTGAAGTAGCCCCAAGCAGAGACTGACGAGAATCACTTTCATTGAAAGGGGTTGCCAAGCTTCCAAAAAACTACGAGTTTCCTGAAATCTCAGCAAACATTTTTTCACCCAATCTTGATGATACTTGCAGGTAATGATCAGTACACCAATCCCACTTGGCTCACCAAATTTCGTTCTTCTAGGTTAAACCGTTCCTTTGCAGTAACCGTTTTCATGTTTAGGTTTCACTCTGTTTTCTCCTATATGGATACATGTAGTTGGAACTCTAAATCAAACACGGTTTGTGCTAGCTCTTTGAAACTTGGCACAATAATGTAGTTCCAAGTTCTATCGCTATGGTTTGTGTCCTATTGAAGTAGCCCCAAGCAGAGACTGACGAGAATCACTTTCATTGAAAGGGGTTGCCAAGCTTCCAAAAAACTACGAGTTTCCTGAAATCTCAGCAAACATTTTTTCACCCAATTTGATGATACTGGCAGGTAATGATCAGTACACCAATCCCACTTGGCTCACCAAATTTCGTTCTTCTAGGTTAAACCGTTCCTTTGCAGTAACCGTTTTCATATTTAGGTTTCACTCTGTTTTCTCCTATATGGATACATGTAGTTGGAACTCTAAATCAAACACGGTTTGTGCTAGCTCTTTGAAACTTGGCACAATAATGTAGTTCCAAGTTCTATCGCTATGGTTTGTGTCCTATTGAAGTAGCCCCAAGCAGAGACTGACGAGAATCACTTTCATTGAAAGGGGTTGCCAAGCTTCCAAAAAACTACGAGTTTCCTGAAATCTCAGCAAACATTTTTTCACCCAATCTTGATGATACTGGCAGGTAATGATCAGTACACCAATCCCACTTGGCTCACCAAATTTCGTTCTTCTAGGTTAAACCGTTCCTTTGCAGTAACCGTTTTCATGTTTAGGTTTCACTCTGTTTTCTCCTATATGGATACATGTAGTTGGAACTCTAAATCAAACACGGTTTGTGCTAGCTCTTTGAAACTTGGCACAACAATGTAGTTCCAAATTCTATCGCTATGGTTTGTGTCCTATTGAAGTAGCCCGAAGCAGAGACTGACGAGAATCACTTTAATTGAAAGGGGTTGCCAAGCTTCCAAAAAACTACGAGTTTCCTTAAATCTCAGCAAACATTTTTTCACCCAATCTTGATGATACTGGCAGGTAATGATCAGCACACCAATCCCACTTTGCTCACCAAATTTCGTTCTTCTAGGTTAAACCGTTCCTTTGCAGTAACCGTTTTCATGTTTAGGTTTCACTCTGTTTTCTCCTATATGTATACATGTAGTTGGAACTCTAAATCAAACACGGTTTGTGCTAGCTCTTTGAAACTTGGCACAATAATGTAGTTCCAAGTTCTATCAGTATGGTTGGTGTCCTATTGAAGTAGCCCCAAGCAGCGACTGATGAGAATCACTTTCATTGAAAGGGGTTGCCAAGCTTCCAAAAACTACGAGTTTCCGGAAATCTCAGCAAACATTTTTTCACCCAATCTTGATGATACTGGCAGGTAATGATCAGTACACCAATCCCACTTGGCTCACCAAATTTCGTTCTTCTAGGTTAAACCGTTCCTTTGCAGTAACCGTATTCATGTTTAGGTTTCACTCTGTTTTCTCCTATATGGATACATGTAGTTGGAACTCTAAATCAAACACGGTTTGTGTTTGCTCTTTGAAACTTGGCACAATAATGTAGTTCCAAGTTCTATCGCTATGGTTTGTGTCCTATTGAAGTAGCCCCAAGCAGAGACTGACGAGAATCACTTTCATTGAAAGGGGTTGCCAAGCTTCCAAAAAACTACGAGTTTCCTGAAATCTCAGCAAACATTTTTTCACCCAATCTTGATGATACTTGCAGGTAATGATCAGTACACCAATCCCACTTGGCTCACCAAATTTCGTTCTTCTAGGTTAAACCGTTCCTTTGCAGTAACCGTTTTCATGTTTAGGTTTCACTCTGTTTTCTCCTATATGGATACATGTAGTTGGAACTCTAAATCAAACACGGTTTGTGCTAGCTCTTTGAAACTTGGCACAATAATGTAGTTCCAAGTTCTATCGCTATGGTTTGTGTCCTATTGAAGTAGCCCCAAGCAGAGACTGACGAGAATCACTTTCATTGAAAGGGGTTGCCAAGCTTCCAAAAAACTACGAGTTTCCTGAAACCTTAGCCAACATTTTTTCACCCAATTTGATGATACTGGCAGGTATTGATCAGTACACCAATCCCACTTGGCTCACCAAATTTCTTTCCTCTAGGTTAAACCGTTCCTTTGCAGTAACCGTTTTCATGTTTAGGTTACACTCTGTTTTCTCCTATATGGATACATGTAGTTGGAACTCTAAATCAAACACGGTTTGTGCTAGCTCTTTGAAACTTGGCACAATAATGTAGTTCCAAGTTCTATCGCTATGGTTTGTGTCCTATTGAAGTAGCCCCAAGCAGAGACTGACGAGAATCACTTTCATTGAAAGGGGTTGCCAAGCTTCCAAAAAACTACGAGTTTCCTGAAATCTCAGCAAACATTTTTTCACCCAATTTGATGATACTGGCAGGTAATGATCAGTACACCAATCCCACTTGGCTCACCAAATTTCGTTCTTCTAGGTTAAACCGTTCCTTTGCAGTAACCGTTTTCATGTTTAGGTTTCACTCTGTTTTCTCCTATATGGATACATGTAGTTGGAACTCTAAATCAAACACGGTTTGTGCTAGCTCTTTGAAACTTGGCACAATAATGTAGTTCCAAGTTCTATCGCTATGGTTTGTGTCCTATTGAAGTAGCCCCAAGCAGAGACTGACGAGAATCACTTTCATTGAAAGGGGTTGCCAAGCTTCCAAAAAACTACGAGTTTCCTGAAATCTCAGCAAACATTTTTTCACCCAATTTGATGATACTGACAGGTAATGATCAGTACACCAATCCCACTTGGCTCACCAAATTTCGTTCTTCTAGGTTAAACCATTCCTTTGCAGTAACCGTTTTCATGTTTAGGTTTCACTCTGTTTTCTCCTATATGGATACATGTATTTTGAACTCTAAATCAAACACGGTTTGTGCTAGCTCTTTGAAACTTGGCACAATAATGTAGTTCCAAGTTCTATCGCTATGGTTTGTGTCCTATTGATGTAGCCCCAAGCAGAGACTGACGAGAATCACTTTCATTGAAAGGGGTTGTCAAGCTTCCAAAAAACTACGAGTTTCCGGAAATCTCAGCAAATATTTTTTCGCCCAATCTTGAAGATACTGGCAGGTAATGATCAGTACACCAATCCCACTTGGCTCACCAAATTTCGTTCTTCTAGGTTAAACCGTTCCTTTGCAGTAACCGTTTTCATGTTTAGGTTTCACTTTGTTTTCTCCTATATGGATACATGTAGTTGGAACTCTAAATCAAACACGGTTTGTGCTAGCTCTTTGAAACTTGGCACAATAATGTAGTTCCAAGTTCTATCGCTATGGTTTGTGTCCTATTGAAGTAGCCCCAAGCAGAGACTGACGAGAATCACTTTCATTGAAAGGGGTTGCCAAGCTTCCAAAAAACTACGAGTTTCCTGAAATCTCAGCAAACATTTTTTCACCCAATTTGATGATACTGGCAGGTAATGATCAGTACACCAATCCCACTTGGCTCACCAAATTTCGTTCTTCTAGGTTAAACCGTTCCTTTGCAGTAACCGTTTTCATGTTTAGGTTTCACTCTGTTTTCTCCTATATGGATACATGTAGTTGGAACTCTAAATCAAACACGGTTTGTGCTAGCTCTTTGAAACTTGGCACAATAATGTAGTTCCACGTTCTATCGCTATGGTTTGTGTCCTATTGATGTAGCCCCAAGCAGAGACTGACGAGAATCACTTTCATTGAAAGGGGTTGTCAAGCTTCCAAAAAACTACGAGTTTCCGGAAATCTCAGCAAATATTTTCTCGCCCAATCTTGAAGATACTGGCAGGTAATGATCAGTACACCAATCCCACTTGGCTCACCAAATTTCGTTCTTCTAGGTTAAACCGTTCCTTTGCAGTAACCGTTTTCATGTTTAGGTTTCACTCTGTTTTCTCCTATATGGATACATGTAGTTGGAACTCTAAATCAAACACGGTTTGTGCTAGCTCTTTGAAACTTGGCACAACAATGTAGTTCCAAGTTCAATCGCTATGGTTGGTGTCTTATTGAAGTAGCCCCAAGCAGCGACTGAGGAGAATCACTTTCATTGAAAGGGGTTGCCAAGCTTCCAAAAACTACGAGTTTCCGGAAATCTCAGCAAACATTTTTTCACCCAATCTTGATGATACTGGCAGGTAATGATCAGTACACCAATCCCACTTGGCTCACCAAATTTCGTTCTTCTAGGTTAAACCGTTCCTTTGCAGTAACCGTATTCATGTTTAGGTTTCACTCTGTTTTCTCCTATATGGATACATGTAGTTGGAACTCTAAATCAAACACGGTTTGTGCTAGCTCTTTGAAACTTGGAACAATAATGTAGTTCCAAGTTCTATCGCTATGGTTTGTGTCCTATTGAAGTAGCCCCAAGCAGAGACTGACGAGAATCACTTTCATTGAAAGGGGTTGCCAAGCTTCCAAAAAACTACGAGTTTCCTGAAATCTCAGCAAACATTTTTTCACCCAATCTTGATGATACTTGCAGGTAATGATCAGTACACCAATCCCACTTGGCTCACCAAATTTCGTTCTTCTAGGTTAAACCGTTCCTTTGCAGTAACCGTTTTCATGTTTAGGTTTCACTCTGTTTTCTCCTATATGGATACATGTAGTTGGAACTCTAAATCAAACACGGTTTGTGCTAGCTCTTTGAAACTTGGCACAATAACGTAGTTCAAGTTCTATCGCTATGGTTTGTGTCCTATTGAAGTAGCCCCAAGCAGAGACTGACGAGAATCACTTTCATTGAAAGGGGTTGCCAAGCTTCCAAAAAACTACGAGTTTTCTGAAAGCTTAGCCAACATTTTTTCACCCAATTTGATGATACTGGCAGGTATTGATCAGTACACCAATCCCACTTGGCTCACCAAATTTCTTTCCTCTAGGTTAAACCGTTCCTTTGCAGTAACCGTTTTCATGTTTAGGTTACACTCTGTTTTCTCCTATATGGATACATGTAGTTGGAACTCTAAATCAAACACGGTTTGTGCTAGCTCTTTGAAACTTGGCACAATAATGTAGTTCCAAGTTCTATCCCTATGGTTTGTGTCCTATTGAAGTAGCCCCAAGCAGAGACTGACGAGAATCACTTTCATTGAAAGGGGTTGCCAAGCTTCCAAAAAACTACGAGTTTCCTGAAATCTCAGCAAACATTTTTTCACCCAATTTGATGATACTGGCAGGTAATGATCAGTACACCAATCCCACTTGGCTCACCAAATTTCGTTCTTCTAGGTTAAACCATTCATTTGCAGTAACCGTTTTCATGTTTAGGTTTCACTCTGTTTTCTCCTATATGGATACATGTAGTTTGAACTCTAAATCAAACACGGTTTGTGCTAGCTCTTTGAAACTTGGCACAATAATGTAGTTCCAAGTTCTATCGCTATGGTTTGGGTCCTATTGAAGTAGCCCCAAGCAGAGACTGACGAGAATCACTTTCATTGAAAGGGGTTGTCAAGCTTCCAAAAAACTACGAGTTTCCGGAAATCTCAGCAAATATTTTTTCGCCCAATCTTGAAGATACTGGCAGGTAATGATCAGTACACCAATCCCACTTGGCTCACCAAATTTCGTTCTTCTAGGTTAAACCGTTCCTTTGCAGTAACCGTTTTCATGTTTAGGTTTCACTTTGTTTTCTCCTATATGGATACATGTAGTTGGAACTCTAAATCAAACACGGTTTGTGCTAGCTCTTTGAAACTTGGCACAATAATGTAGTTCCAAGTTCTATCGCTATGGTTTGTGTCCTATTGAAGTAGCCCCAAGCAGAGACTGACGAGAATCACTTTCATTGAAAGGGGTTTGCCAAGCTTCCAAAAAACTACGAGTTTCCTGAAATCTCAGCAAACATTTTTTCACCCAATTTGATGATACTGGCAGGTAATGATCAGTACACCAATCCCACTTGGCTCACCAAATTTCGTTCTTCTAGGTTAAACCGTTCCTTTGCAGTAACCGTTTTCATGTTTAGGTTTCACTCTGTTTTCTCCTATATGGATACATGTAGTTGGAACTCTAAATCAAACACGGTTTGTGCTAGCTCTTTGAAACTTGGCACAATAATGTAGTTCCACGTTCTATCGCTATGGTTTGTGTCCTATTGATGTAGCCCCAAGCAGAGACTGACGAGAATCACTTTCATTGAAAGGGGTTGTCAAGCTTCCAAAAAACTACGAGTTTCCGGAAATCTCAGCAAATATTTTCTCGCCTAATCTTGAAGATACTGGCAGGTAATGATCAGTACACCAATCCCACTTGGCTCACCAAATTTCGTTCTTCTAGGTTAAACCGTTCCTTTGCAGTAACCGTTTTCATGTTTAGGTTTCACTTTGTTTTCTCCTATATGGATACATGTAGTTGGAACTCTAAATCAAACACGGTTTGTGCTAGCTCTTTGAAACTTGGCACAATAATGTAGTTCCAAGTTCTATCGCTATGGTTTGTGTCCTATTGAAGTAGCCCCAAGCAGAGACTGACGAGAATTACTTTCATTGAAAGGGGTTGCCAAGCTTCCAAAAAATTACGAGTTTCCTGAAATCTCAGCAAACATTTTTTCACCCAATCTTGATGATACTGGCAGGTAATGATCAGTACACCAATCCCACTTGGCTCACCAAATTTCGTTCTTCTAGGTTAAACCCTTCCTTTGCAGTAACCGTTTTCATGTTTAGGTTTCACTCTGTTTTCTCCTATATGGATACATGTAGTTGGAACTCTAAATCAAACACGGTTTGTGCTAGCTCATTGAAACTTGGCACAACAATGTAGTTCCAAATTCTATCGCTATGGTTTGTGTCCTATTGAAGTAGCCCGAAGCAGAGACTGACGAGAATCACTTTAATTGAAAGGGGTTGCCAAGCTTCCAAAAAACTACGAGTTTCCTGAAATCTCAGCAAACATTTTTTCACCCAATCTTGATGATACTGGCAGGTAATGATCAGCACACCAATCCCACTTGGCTCACCAAATTTCGTTCTTCTAGGTTAAACCCTTCCTTTGCAGTAACCGTTTTCATGTTTAGGTTTCACTCTGTTTTCTCCTATATGGATACATGTAGTTGGAACTCTAAATCAAACACGGTTTGTGCTAGCTCTTTGAAACTTGGCACAACAATGTAGTTCCAAATTCTATCGCTATGGTTTGTGTCCTATTGAAGTAGCCCGAAGCAGAGACTGACGAGAATCACTTTAATTGAAAGGGGTTGCCAAGCTTCCAAAAAACTACGAGTTTCCTGAAATCTCAGCAAACATTTTTTCACCCAATCTTGATGATACTGGCAGGTAATGATCAGCACACCAATCCCACTTGGCTCACCAAATTTCGTTCTTCTAGGTTAAACCGTTCCTTTGCAGTAACCTTTTCATGTTTAGGTTTCACTCTGTTTTCTCCTATATGGATACACGTAGTTGGAAGTCTAAATCAAACACGGTTTGTGCTAGCTCTTTGAAACTTGGCACAAAAATGTAGTTCCAAGTTCTATTGCTATGGTTGATGTCCTATTGAAGTAGCCCAAAGCAGAGACTGACGAGAATCACTTTCATTGAAAGGGGTTGCCAAGCTTCCAAAAAACTACGAGTTTCCGGAAATCTCAGCAAACATTTTTTCACCCAATCTTGATGATACTGGCAGGTAATGATCAGTACACCAATCCCACTTGGCTCACCAAATTTCGTTCTTCTAGGTTAAACCCTTCCTTTGCAGTAACCGTTTTCATGTTTAGGTTTCACTCTGTTTTCTCCTATATGGATACATGTAGTTGGAACTCTAAATCAAACACGGTTTGTGCTAGCTCTTTGAAACTTGGCACAATAATGTAGTTCCAAGTTCTATCGCTATGGTTGGTGTCCTATTGAAGTAGCCCCAAGCAGAGACTGAAGAGAATCACTTTCATTGAAAGGGGTTGTCAAGCTTCCAAAAAACTACGAGTTTCCTGAAATCTCAGCAAACATTTTTTCACCCAATCTTGATGATACTTGCAGGTAATGATCAGTACACCAATCCCACTTGGCTCACCAAATTTCGTTCTTCTAGGTTAAATCGTTCCTTTGCAGTAACCGTTTTCATGTTTAGGTTTCACTCTGTTTTCTCCTATATGGATACATGTAGTTGGAACTCTAAATCAAACACGGTTTGTGCTAGCTCTTTGAAACTTGGCACAATAATGTAGTTCCAAGTTCTATCGCTATGGTTGGTGTCCTATTGAAGTAGCCCCAAGCAGAGACTGACGAGAATCACTTTCATTGAAAGGGGTTGCCAAGCTTCCAAAAAACTACGAGTTTCAGAAATCTCAGCAAACATTTTTTCACCCAATTTGATGATACTGGCAGGTAATGATCAGTACACCAATCCCACTTGGCTCACCAAATTTCGTTCTTCTAGGTTAAACCGTTCCTTTGCAGTAACCGTTTTCATGTTTAGGTTTCACTCTGTTTTCTCCTATATGGATACATGTAGTTGGAACTCTAAATCAAACACGGTTTGTGCTAGCTCTTTGAAACTTGGCACAATAATGTAGTTCCAAGTTCTATCGCTATGGTTTGTGTCCTATTGAAGTAGCCCCAAGCAGAGACTGACGGAGAATCACTTTCATTGAAAGGGGTTGCCAAGCTTCCAAAAAACTACGAGTTTCCTGAAATCTCAGCAAACATTTTTCACCCAATTTGATGATACTGGCAGGTAATGATCAGTACACCAATCCCAATTGGCTCACCAAATTTCGTTCTTTCTAGTTTAAACCGTTCCTTTGCAGTAACCGTTTTCATGTTTAGGTTTCACTCTGTTTTCTCCTATATGGATACATGTAGTTGGAACTCTAAATCAAACACGGTTTGTGCTAGCTCTTTGAAACTTGGCACAAAAATGTAGTTCCAAATTCTATCGCTATGGTTTGTGTCCTATTGAAGTAGCCCCAAGCAGAGACTGACGAGAATCACTTCATTGAAAGGGGTTGCCAAGCTTCCAAAAAACTACGAGTTTCCTGAAACCTTAGCCAACATTTTTTCACCCAATTTGATGATACTGGCAGGTATTGATCAGTACACCAATCCCACTTGGCTCACCAAATTTCTTTCCTCTAGGTTAAACCGTTCCTTTGCAGTAACCGTTTTCATGTTTAGGTTTCACTCTGTTTTCTCCTATATGGATACATGTAGTTGGAACTCTAAATCAAACACGGTTTGTGCTAGCTCTTTGAAACTTGGCACAACAATGTCGTTCCAAATTCTATCGCTATGGTTTGTGTCCTATTGAAGTAGCCCGAAGCAGAGACTGACGAGAATCACTTTAATTGAAAGGGGTTGCCAAGCTTCCAAAAAACTACGAGTTTCCTGAAATCTCAGCAAACATTTTTTCACCCAATCTTGATGATACTGGCAGGTTATGATCAGCACACCAATCCCACTTGGCTCACCAAATTTCGTTCTTCTAGGTTAAACCGTTCCTTTGCAGTAACCGTTTTTCATGTTTAGGTTTCACTCTGTTTTCTCCTATATGGATACATCTAGTTGGAACTCTAAATCAAACACGGTTTGTGCTAGCTCTTTGAAACTTGGCACAATAATGTAGTTCCAAGTTCTATCGCTATGGTTGGTGTCCTATTGAAGTAGCCCCAAGCAGAGACTGACGAGAATCACTTTCATTGAAAGGGGTTGCCAAGCTTCCAAAAACTACGAGTTTCCGGAAATCTCAGCAAACATTTTTTCACCCAATCTTGATGATACTGGCAGGTAATGATCAGTACACCAATACCAATTGGCTCACCAAATTTTGTTCTTGTAGGTTAAACCGTTCCTTTGCAGTAACCGTATTCATATTTAGGTTTCACTCTGTTTTCTCCTATATGGATACATGTAGTTGGAACTCTAAATCAAACACGGTTTGTGCTAGCTGTTTGAAACTTGGCACAATAATGTAGTTCCAAGTTCTATTGCTATGGTTGATGTCCTATTGAAGTAGCCCCAAGCAGAGACTGACGAGAATCACTTTCATTGAAAGGGGTTGCCAAGCTTCCAAAAAACTACGAGTTTCCTGAAATCTCAGCAAACATTTTTTCACCCAATCTTGATGATACTTGCAGGTAATGATCAGTACACCAATCCCACTTGGGTCACCAAATTTCGTTCTTCTAGGTTAAACCGTTCCTTTGCAGTAACCGTTTTCATGTTTAGGTTTCACTCTGTTTTCTCCTATATGGATACATGTAGTTGGAACTCTAAATCAAACACGGTTTGTGCTAGCTCTTTGAAACTTGGCACAATAACGTAGTTCCAAGTTCTATCGCTATGGTTTGTGTCCTATTGAAGTAGCCCCAAGCAGAGACTGACGAGAATCACTTTCATTGAAAGGGGTTGCCAAGCTTCCAAAAAACTACGAGTTTTCTGAAACCTTAGCCAACATTTTTTCACCCAATTTGATGATACTGGCAGGTATTGATCAGTACACCAATCCCACTTGGCTCACCAAATTTCTTTCCTCTAGGTTAAACCGTTCCTTTGCAGTAACCGTTTTCATGTTTAGGTTACACTCTGTTTTCTCCTATATGGATACATGTAGTTGGAACTCTAAATCAAACACGGTTTGTGCTAGCTCTTTGAAACTTGGCACAATAATGTAGTTCCAAGTTCTATCGCTATGGTTTGTGTCCTATTGAAGTAGCCCCAAGCAGAGACTGACGAGAATCACTTTCATTGAAAGGGGTTGCCAAGCTTCCAAAAAACTACGAGTTTCCTGAAATCTCAGCAAACATATTTTCACCCAATTTGATGATACTGGCAGGTAATGATCAGTACACCAATCCCACTTGGCTCACCAAATTTCGTTCTTCTAGGTTAAACCATTCCTTTGCAGTAACCGTTTTCATGTTTAGGTTTCACTCTGTTTTCTCCTATATGGATACATGTAGTTTGAACTCTAAATCAAACACGGATTGTGCTAGCTCTTTGAAACTTGGCACAATAATGTAGTTCCAAGTTCTATCGCTATGGTTTGTGTCCTATTGATGTAGCCCCAAGCAGAGACTGACGAGAATCACTTTCATTGAAAGGGGTTGTCAAGCTTCCAAAAAACTACGAGTTTCCGGAAATCTCAGCAAATATTTTTTCGCCCAATCTTGAAGATACTGGCAGGTAATGATCAGTACACCAATCCCACTTGGCTCACCAAATTTCGTTCTTCTAGGTTAAACCGTTCCTTTGCAGTAACCGTTTTCATGTTTAGGTTTCACTTTGTTTTCTCCTATATGGATACATGTAGTTGGAACTCTAAATCAAACACGGTTTGTGCTAGCTCTTTGAAACTTGGCACAATAATGTAGTTCCAAGTTCTATCGCTATGGTTTGTGTCCTATTGAAGTAGCCCCAAGCAGAGACTGACGAGAATCACTTTCATTGAAAGGGGTTGCCAAGCTTCCAAAAAACTACGAGTTTCCTGAAATCTCAGCAAACATTTTTTCACCCAATTTGATGATACTGGCAGGTAATGATCAGTACACCAATCCCACTTGGCTCACCAAATTTCGTTCTTCTAGGTTAAACCGTTCCTTTGCAGTAACCGTTTTCATGTTTAGGTTTCACTCTGTTTTCTCCTATATGGATACATGTAGTTGGAACTCTAAATCAAACACGGTTTGTGCTAGCTCTTTGAAACTTGGCACAATAATGTAGTTCCACGTTCTATCGCTATGGTTTGTGTCCTATTGATGTAGCCCCAAGCAGAGACTGACGAGAATCACTTTCATTGAAAGGGGTTGTCAAGCTTCCAAAAAACTACGAGTTTCCGGAAATCTCAGCAAATATTTTCTGGCCCAATCTTGAAGATACTGGCAGATAATGATCAGTACACCAATCCCACTTGGCTCACCAAATTTCGTTCTTCTAGGTTAAACCGTTCCTTTGCAGTAACCGTTTTCATGTTTAGGTTTCACTTTGTTTTCTCCTATATGGATACATGTAGTTGGAACTCTAAATCAAACACGGTTTGTGCTAGCTCTTTGAAACTTGGCACAAAAATGTAGTTCCAAGTTCTATTGCTATGGTTGATGTCCTATTGAAGTAGCCCAAAGCAGAGACTGACGAGAATCACTTTCATTGAAAGGGGTTGCCAAGCTTCCAAAAAACTACGAGTTTCCGGAAATCTCAGCAAACATTTTTTCACCCAATCTTGATGATACTGGCAGGTAATGATCAGTACACCAATCCCACTTGGCTCACCAAATTTCGTTCTTCTAGGTTAAACCCTTCCTTTGCAGTAACCGTTTTCATGTTTAGGTTTCACTCTGTTTTCTCCTATATGGATACATGTAGTTGGAACTCTAAATCAAACACGGTTTGTGCTAGCTCTTTGAAACTTGGCACAATAATGTAGTTCCAAGTTCTATCGCTATGGTTGGTGTCCTATTGAAGTAGCCCCAAGCAGAGACTGACGAGAATCACTTTCATTGAAAGGGGTTGTCAAGCTTCCAAAAAACTACGAGATTCCTGAAATCTCAGCAAACATTTTTTCACCCAATCTTGATGATACTGGCAAGTAATGATCAGCACACCAATCCCACTTGGCTCAAAAATTTCGTTCTTCTAGGTTAAACCCTTCCTTTGCAGTAACCGTTTTCATGTTTAGGTTTCACTCTGTTTTCTCCTATATGGATACATGTAGTTGGAACTCTAAATCAAACACGGTTTGTGCTAGCTCTTTGAAACTTGGCACAACAATGTAGTTCCAAATTCTATCGCTATGGTTTGTGTCCTATTGAAGTAGCCCGAAGCAGAGACTGACGAGAATCACTTTAATTGAAAGGGGTTGCCAAGCTTCCAAAATCTACGAGTTTCCTGAAATCTCAGCAAACATTTTTTCACCCAATCTTGATGATACTGGCAGGTAATGATCAGCACACCAATCCCACTTGGCTCACCAAATTTCGTTCTTCTAGGTTAAACCGTTCCTTTGCAGTAACCTTTTCATGTTTAGGTTTCACTCTGTTTTCTCCTATATGGATACACGTAGTTGGAAGTCTAAATCAAACACGGTTTGTGCTAGCTCTTTGAAACTTGGCACAAAAATGTAGTTCCAAGTTCTATTGCTATGGTTTGATGTCCTATTGAAGTAGCCCAAAGCAGAGACTGACGAGAATCACTTTCATTGAAAGGGGTTGCCAAGCTTCCAAAAAACTACGAGTTTCCGGAAATCTCAGCAAACATTTTTTCACCCAATCTTGATGATACTGGCAGGTAATGATCAGTACACCAATCCCACTTGGCTCACCAAATTTCGTTCTTCTAGGTTAAACCCTTCCTTTGCAGTAACAGTTTTCATGTTTAGGTTTCACTCTGTTTTCTCCTATATGGATACATGTAGTTGGAACTCTAAATCAAACACGGTTTGTGCTAGCTCTTTGAAACTTGGCACAATAATGTAGTTCCAAGTTCTATCGCTATGGTTGGTGTCCTATTGAAGTAGCCCCAAGCAGAGACTGACGAGAATCACTTTCATTGAAAGGGGTTGTCAAGCTTCCAAAAAAACTACGAGTTTCCGGAAATCTCAGCAAATATTTTTTCGCCCAATCTTGAAGATACTGGCAGGTAATGATCAGTACACCAATCCCACTTGGCTCACCAAATTTCGTTCTTCTAGGTTAAACCGTTCCTTTGCAGGAACCGTTTTCATGTTTAGGTTTCACTTTGTTTTCTCCTATATGGATACATGTAGTTGGAACTCTAAATCAAACACGGTTTGTGCTAGCTCTTTGAAACTTGGCACAATAATGTAGTTCCAAGTTCTATCGCTATGGTTTGTGTCCTATTGAAGTAGCCCCAAGCAGAGACTGACGAGAATCACTTTCATTGAAAGGGGTTGCCAAGCTTCCAAAAACTACGAGTTTCCTGAAATCTCAGCAAACATTTTTTCACCCAATTTGATGATACTGGCAGGTAATGATCAGTACACCAATCCCACTTGGCTCACCAAATTTCGTTCTTCTAGGTTAAACCGTTCCTTTGCAGTAACCGTTTTCATGTTTAGGTTTCACTCTGTTTTCTCCTATATGGATACATGTAGTTGGAACTCTAAATCAAACACGGTTTGTGCTAGCTCTTTGAAACTTGGCACAATAATGTAGTTCCACGTTCTATCGCTATGGTTTGTGTCCTATTGATGTAGCCCCAAGCAGAGACTGACGAGAATCACTTTCATTGAAAGGGGTTGTCAAGCTTCCAAAAAACTACGAGTTTCCGGAAATCTCAGCAAATATTTTCTCGCCCAATCTTGAAGATACTGGCAGATAATGATCAGTACACCAATCCCACTTGGCTCACCAAATTTCGTTCTTCTAGGTTAAACCGTTCCTTTGCAGTAACCGTTTTCATGTTTAGGTTTCACTTTGTTTTCTCCTATATGGATACATGTAGTTGGAACTCTAAATCAAACACGGTTTGTGCTAGCTCTTTGAAACTTGGCACAAAAATGTAGTTCCAAGTTCTATTGCTATGGTTGATGTCCTATTGAAGTAGCCCAAAGCAGAGACTGACGAGAATCACTTTCATTGAAAGGGGTTGCCAAGCTTCCAAAAAACTACGAGTTTCCGGAAATCTCAGCAAACATTTTTTCACCCAATCTTGATGATACTGGCAGGTAATGATCAGTACACCAATCCCACTTGGCTCACCAAATTTCGTTCTTCTAGGTTAAACCCTTCCTTTGCAGTAACCGTTTTCATGTTTAGGTTTCACTCTGTTTTCTCCTATATGGATACATGTAGTTGGAACTCTAAATCAAACACGGTTTGTGCTAGCTCTTTGAAACTTGGCACAATAATGTAGTTCCAAGTTCTATCGCTATGGTTGGTGTCCTATTGAAGTAGCCCCAAGCAGAGACTGACGAGAATCACTTTCATTGAAAGGGGTTGTCAAGGTTCCAAAAAACTACGAGATTCCTGAAATCTCAGCAAACATTTTTTCACCCAATCTTGATGATACTGGCAGGTAATGATCAGCACACCAATCCCACTTGGCTCACCAAATTTCGTTCTTCTAGGTTAAACCGTTCCTTTGCAGTAACCTTTTCATGTTTAGGTTTCACTCTGTTTTCTCCTATATGGATACACGTAGTTGGAAGTCTAAATCAAACACGGTTTGTGCTAGCTCTTTGAAACTTGGCACAAAAATGTAGTTCCAAGTTCTATTGCTATGGTTGATGTCCTATTGAAGTAGCCCAAAGCAGAGACTGACGAGAATCACTTTCATTGAAAGGGGTTGCCAAGCTTCCAAAAAACTACGAGTTTCCGGAAATCTCAGCAAACATTTTTTCACCCAATCTTGATGATACTGGCAGGTAATGATCAGTACACCAATCCCACTTGGCTCACCAAATTTCGTTCTTCTAGGTTAAACCCTTCCTTTGCAGTAACCGTTTTCATGTTTAGGTTTCACTCTGTTTTCTCCTATATGGATACATGTAGTTGGAACTCTAAATCAAACACGGTTTGTGCTAGCTCTTTGAAACTTGGCACAATAATGTAGTTCCAAGTTCTATTGCTATGGTTGATGTCCTATTGAAGTAGCCCCAAGCAGAGACTGACGAGAATCACTTTCATTGAAAGGGGTTGCCAAGCTTCCAAAAAACTACGAGTTTCCTGAAATCTCAGCAAACATTTTTTCACCCAATCTTGATGATACTTGCAGGTAATGATCAGTACACCAATCCCACTTGGCTCACCAAATTTCGTTCTTCTAGGTTAAACCGTTCCTTTGCAGTAACCGTTTTCATGTTTAGGTTTCACTCTGTTTTCTCCTATATGGATACATGTAGTTGGAACTCTAAATCAAACACGGTTTGTGCTAGCTCTTTGAAACTTGGCACAATAACGTAGTTCCAAGTTCTATCGCTATGGTTTGTGTCCTATTGAAGTAGCCCCAAGCAGAGACTGACGAGAATCACTTTCATTGAAAGGGGTTGCCAAGCTTCCAAAAAACTACGAGTTTTCTGAAACCTTAGCCAACATTTTTTCACCCAATTTGATGATACTGGCAGGTATTGATCAGTACACCAATCCCACTTGGCTCACCAAATTTCTTTCCTCTAGGTTAAACCGTTCCTTTGCAGTAACCGTTTTCATGTTTAGGTTACACTCTGTTTTCTCCTATATGGATACATGTAGTTGGAACTCTAAATCAAACACGGTTTGTGCTAGCTCTTTGAAACTTGGCACAATAATGTAGTTCCAAGTTCTATCGCTATGGTTTGTGTCCTATTGAAGTAGCCCCAAGCAGAGACTGACGAGAATCACTTTCATTGAAAGGGGTTGCCAAGCTTCCAAAAAACTACTAGTTTCCTGAAATCTCAGCAAACATTTTTTCACCCAATTTGATGATACTGGCAGGTAATGATCAGTACACCAATCCCACTTGGCTCACCAAATTTCGTTCTTCTAGGTTAAACCATTCCTTTGCAGTAACCGTTTTCATGTTTAGGTTTCACTCTGTTTTCTCCTATATGGATACATGTAGTTTGAACTCTAAATCAAACACGGTTTGTGCTAGCTCTTTGAAACTTGGCACAATAATGTAGTTCCAAGTTCTATCGCTATGGTTTGTGTCCTATTGATGTAGCCCCAAGCAGAGACTGACGAGAATCACTTTCATTGAAAGGGGTTGTCAAGCTTCCAAAAAACTACGAGTTTCCGGAAATCTCAGCAAATATTTTTTCGCCCAATCTTGAAGATACTGGCAGGTAATGATCAGTACACCAATCCCACTTGGCTCACCAAATTTCCGTTCTTCTAGGTTAAACCGTTCCTTTGCAGTAACCGTTTTCATGTTTAGGTTTCACTTTGTTTTCTCCTATATGGATACATGTAGTTGGAACTCTAAATCAAACACGGTTTGTGCTAGCTCTTTGAAACTTGGCACAATAATGTAGTTCCAAGTTCTATCGCTATGGTTTGTGTCCTATTGAAGTAGCCCCAAGCAGAGACTGACGAGAATCACTTTCATTGAAAGGGGTTGCCAAGCTTCCAAAAAACTACGAGTTTCCTGAAATCTCAGCAAACATTTTTTCACCCAATTTGATGATACTGGCAGGTAATGATCAGTACACCAATCCCACTTGGCTCACCAAATTTCGTTCTTCTAGGTTAAACCGTTCCTTTGCAGTAACCGTTTTCATGTTTAGGTTTCACTCTGTTTTCTCCTATATGGATACATGTAGTTGGAACTCTAAATCAAACACGGTTTGTGCTAGCTCTTTGAAACTTGGCACAACAACGTAGTTCCAAATTCTATCGCTATGGTTTGTGTCCTATTGAAGTAGCCCGAAGCAGAGACTGACGAGAATCACTTTAATTGAAAGGGGTTGCCAAGCTTCCAAAAAACTACGAGTTTCCTGAAATCTCAGCAAACATTTTTTCACCCAATCTTGATGATACTGGCAGGTAATGATCAGCACACCAATCCCACTTGGCTCACCAAATTTCGTTCTTCTAGGTTAAACCCTTCCTTTGCAGTAACCATTTTCATGTTTAGGTTTCACTCTGTTTTCTCCTATATGGATACATGTAGTTGGAACTCTAAATCAAACACGGTTTGTGCTAGCTCTTTGAAACTTGGCACAACAATGTAGTTCCAAATTCTATCGCTATGGTTTGTGTCCTATTGAAGTAGCCCGAAGCAGAGACTGACGAGAATCACTTTAATTGAAAGGGGTTGCCAAGCTTCCAAAAAACTACGAGTTTCCTGAAATCTCAGCAAACATTTTTTCACCCAATCTTGATGATACTTGCAGGTAATGATCAGTACACCAATCCCACTTGGCTCACCAAATTTCGTTCTTCTAGGTTAAACCGTTCCTTTGCAGTAACCTTTTCATGTTTAGGTTTCACTCTGTTTTCTCCTATATGGATACACGTAGTTGGAAGTCTAAATCAAACACGGTTTGTGCTAGCTCTTTGAAACTTGGCACAAAAATGTAGTTCCAAGTTCTATTGCTATGGTTGATGTCCTATTGAAGTAGCCCAAAGCAGAGACTGACGAGAATCACTTTCATTGAAAGGGGTTGCCAAGCTTCCAAAAAACTACGAGTTTCCGGAAATCTCAGCAAACATTTTTTCACCCAATCTTGATGATACTGGCAGGTAATGATCAGTACACCAATCCCACTTGGCTCACCAAATTTCGTTCTTCTAGGTTAAACCCTTCCTTTGCAGTAACCGTTTTCATGTTTAGGTTTCACTCTGTTTTCTCCTATATGGATACATGTAGTTGGAACTCTAAATCAAACACGGTTTGTGCTAGCTCTTTGAAACTTGGCACAATAATGTAGTTCCAAGTTCTATCGCTATGGTTGGTGTCCTATTGAAGTAGCCCCAAGCAGAGACTGACGAGAATCACTTTCATTGAAAGGGGTTGTCAAGCTTCCAAAAAACTACGAGTTTCCTGAAATCTCAGCAAACATTTTTTCACCCAATCTTGATGATACTTGCAGGTAATGATCAGTACACCAATCCCACTTGGCTCACCAAATTTCGTTCTTCTAGGTTAAATCGTTCCTTTGCAGTAACCGTTTTCATGTTTAGGTTTCACTCTGTTTTCTCCTATATGGATACATGTAGTTGGAACTCTAAATCAAACACGGTTTGTGCTAGCTCTTTGAAACTTGGCACAATAATGTAGTTCCAAGTTCTATCGCTATGGTTTGTGTCCTATTGAAGTAGCCCCAAGCAGAGACTGACGAGAATCACTTTCATTGAAAGGGGTTGCCAAGCTTCCAAAAAACTACGAGTTTCCTGAAATCTCAGCAAACATTTTTTCACCCAATTTGATGATACTGGCAGGTAATGATCAGTACACCAATCCCACTTGGCTCACCAAATTTCGTTCTTCTAGGTTAAACCGTTCCTTTGCAGCAACCGTTTTCATGTTTAGGTTTCACTCTGTTTTCTCCTATATGGATACATGTAGTTGGAACTCTAAATCAAACACGGTTTGTGCTAGCTCTTTGAAACTTGGCACAATAATGTAGTTCCAAGTTCTATCGCTATGGTTTGTGTCCTATTGAAGTAGCCCCAAGCAGAGACTGACGAGAATCACTTTCATTGAAAGGGGTTGCCAAGCTTCCAAAAAAACTACGAGTTTCCTGAAATCTCAGCAAACATTTTTTCACCCAATTTGATGATACTGGCAGGTAATGATCAGTACACCAATCCCACTTGGCTCACCAAATTTCGTTCTTCTAGGTTAAACCCTTCCTTTGCAGTAACCGTTTTCATGTTTAGGTTTCACTCTGTTTTCTCCTATATGGATACATGTAGTTGGAACTCTAAATCAAACACGGTTTGTGCTAGCTCTTTGAAACTTGGCACAACAATGTAGTTCCAAATTCTATCGCTATGGTTTGTGTCCTATTGAAGTAGCCCGAAGCAGAGACTGATGAGAATCACTTTCATTGAAAGGGGTTGCCAAGCTTCCAAAAAACTACGAGTTTCCTGAAATCTCAGCAAACATTTTTTCACCCAATCTTCATGATACTGGCAGGTAATGATCAGCACACCAATCCCACTTGGCTCACCAAATTTCGTTCTTCTAGGTTAAATCGTTCCTTTGCAGTAACCGTTTTCATGTTTAGGTTTCACTCTGTTTTCTCCTATATGGATACACGTAGTTGGAAGTCTAAATCAAACACGGTTTGTGCTAGCTCTTTGAAACTTGGCACAAAAATGTAGTTCCAAGTTCTATTGCTATGGTTGATGTCCTATTGAAGTAGCCCAAAGCAGAGACTGACGAGAATCACTTTCATTGAAAGGGGTTGCCAAGCTTCCAAAAAACTACGAGTTTCCGGAAATCTCAGCAAACATTTTTTCACCCAATCTTGATGATACTGGCAGGTAATGATCAGTACACCAATCCCACTTGGCTCACCAAATTTCGTTCTTCTAGGTTAAACCCTTCCTTTGCAGTAACCGTTTTCATGTTTAGGTTTCACTCTGTTTTCTCCTATATGGATACATGTAGTTGGAACTCTAAATCAAACACGGTTTGTGCTAGCTCTTTGAAACTTGGCACAATAATGTAGTTCCAAGTTCTATTGCTATGGTTGATGTCCTATTGAAGTAGCCCCAAGCAGAGACTGACGAGAATCACTTTCATTGAAAGGGGTTGCCAAGCTTCCAAAAAACTACGAGTTTCCTGAAATCTCAGCAAACATTTTTTCACCCAATCTTGATGATACTTGCAGGTAATGATCAGTACACCAATCCCACTTGGCTCACCAAATTTCGTTCTTCTAGGTTAAACCGTTCCTTTGCAGTAACCGTTTTCATGTTTAGGTTTCACTCTGTTATCTCCTATATGGATACATGTAGTTGGAACTCTAAATCAAACACGGTTTGTGCTAGCTCTTTGAAACTTGGCACAATAACGTAGTTCCAAGTTCTATCGCTATGGTTTGTGTCCTATTGAAGTAGCCCCAAGCAGAGACTGACGAGAATCACTTTCATTGAAAGGGGTTGCCAAGCTTCCAAAAAACTAGGAGTTTTCTGAAACCTTAGCCAACATTTTTTCACCCAATTTGATGATACTGGCAGGTATTGATCAGTACACCAATCCCACTTGGCTCACCAATTTCTTTCCTCTAGGTTAAACCGTTCCTTTGCAGTAACCGTTTTCATGTTTAGGTTACACTCTGTTTTCTCCTATATGGATACATGTAGTTGGAACTCTAAATCAAACACGGTTTGTGCTAGCTCTTTGAAACTTGGCACAATAATGTAGTTCCAAGTTCTATCGCTATGGTTTGTGTCCTATTGAAGTAGCCCCAAGCAGAGACTGACGAGAATCACTTTCATTGAAAGGGGTTGCCAAGCTTCCAAAAAACTACGAGTTTCCTGAAATCTCAGCAAACATTTTTTTCACCCAATTTGATGATACTGGCAGGTAATGATCAGTACACCAATCCCACTTGGCTCACCAAATTTCGTTCTTCTAGGTTAAACCATTCCTTTGCAGTAACCGTTTTCATGTTTAGGTTTCACTCTGTTTTCTCCTATATGGATACATGTAGTTTGAACTCTAAATCAAACACGGTTTGTGCTAGCTCTTTGAAACTTGGCACAATAATGTAGTTCCAAGTTCTATCGCTATGGTTTGTGTCCTATTGATGTAGCCCCAAGCAGAGACTGACGAGAATCACTTTCATTGAAAGGGGTTGTCAAGCTTCCAAAAAACTACGAGTTTCCGGAAATCTCAGCAAATATTTTTTCGCCCAATCTTGAAGATACTGGCAGGTAATGATCAGTACACCAATCCCACTTGGCTCACCAAATTTCGTTCTTCTAGGTTAAACCGTTCCTTTGCAGTAACCGTTTTCATGTTTAGGTTTCACTTTGTTTTCTCCTATATGGATACATGTAGTTGGAACTCTAAATCAAACACGGTTTGTGCTAGCTCTTTGAAACTTGGCACAATAATGTAGTTCCAAGTTCTATCGCTATGGTTTGTGTCCTATTGAAGTAGCCCCAAGCAGAGACTGACGAGAATCACTTTCATTGAAAGGGGTTGCCAAGCTTCCAAAAAACTACGAGTTTCCTGAAATCTCAGCAAACATTTTTTCACCCAATTTGATGATACTGGCAGGTAATGATCAGTACACCAATCCCACTTGGCTCACCAAATTTCGTTCTTCTAGGTTAAACCGTTCCTTTGCAGTAACCGTTTTCATGTTTAGGTTTCACTCTGTTTTCTCCTATATGGATACATGTAGTTGGAACTCTAAATCAAACACGGTTTGTGCTAGCTCTTTGAAACTTGGCACAACAATGTAGTTCCAAATTCTATCGCTATGGTTTGTGTCCTATTGAAGTAGCCCGAAGCAGAGACTGACGAGAATCACTTTAATTGAAAGGGGTTGCCAAGCTTCCAAAAAACTACGAGTTTCCTGAAATCTCAGCAAACATTTTTTCACCCAATCTTGATGATACTGGCAGGTAATGATCAGCACACCAATCCCACTTGGCTCACCAAATTTCGTTCTTCTAGGTTAAACCCTTCCTTTGCAGTAACCGTTTTCATGTTTAGGTTTCACTCTGTTTTCTCCTATATGGATACACGTAGTTGGAAGTCTAAATCAAACACGGTTTGTGCTAGCTCTTTGAAACTTGGCACAAAAATGTAGTTCCAAGTTCTATTGCTATGGTTGGTGTCCTATTGAAGTAGCCCAAAGCAGAGACTGACGAGAATCACTTTCATTGAAAGGGGTTGCCAAGCTTCCAAAAAACTACGAGTTTCCGGAAATCTCAGCAAACATTTTTTCACCCAATCTTGATGATACTGGCAGGTAATGATCAGTACACCAATCCCACTTGGCTCACCAAATTTCGTTCTTCTAGGTTAAACCCTTCCTTTGCAGTAACCGTTTTCATGTTTAGGTTTCACTCTGTTTTCTCCTATATGGATACATGTAGTTGGAACTCTAAATCAAACACGGTTTGTGCTAGCTCTTTGAAACTTGGCACAATAATGTAGTTCCAAGTTCTATCGCTATGGTTGGTGTCCTATTGAAGTAGGCCCAAGCAGAGACTGACGAGAATCACTTTCATTGAAAGGGGTTGCCAAGCTTCCAAAAAACTACGAGTTTCCTGAAATCTCAGCAAACATTTTTTCACCCAATCTTGATGATACTTGCAGGTAATGATCAGTACACCAATCCCACTTGGCTCACCAAATTTCGTTCTTCTAGGTTAAATCGTTCCTTTGCAGTAACCGTTTTCATGTTTAGGTTTCACTCTGTTTTCTCCTATATGGATACATGTAGTTGGAACTCTAAATCAAACACGGTTTGTGCTAGCTCTTTGAACTTGGCACAATAATGTAGTTCCAAGTTCTATCGCTATGGTTTGTGTCTATTGAAGTAGCCCCAAGCAGAGACTGACGAGAATCACTTTCATTGAAAGGGGTTGCCAAGCTTCCAAAAAACTACGAGTTTCCTGAAATCTCAGCAAACATTTTTTCACCCAATTTGATGATACTGGCAGGTAATGATCAGTACACCAATCCCACTTGGCTCACCAAATTTCGTTCTTCTAGGTTTAAACCCTTCCTTTGCAGTAACCGTTTTCATGTTTAGGTTTCACTCTGTTTTCTCCTATATGGATACATGTAGTTGGAACTCTAAATCAAACACGGTTTGTGCTAGCTCTTTGAAACTTGGCACAACAATGTAGTTCCAAATTCTATCGCTATGGTTTGTGTCCTATTGAAGTAGCCCCAAGCAGAGACTGACGAGAATCACTTTCATTGAAAGGGGTTGCCAAGCTTCCAAAAAACTACGAGTTTCCTGAAACCTTAGCCAACATTTTTTCACCCAATTTGATGATACTGGCAGGTATTTATCAGTACACCAATCCCACTTGGCTCACCAAATTTCTTTCCTCTAGGTTAAACCGTTCCTTTGCAGTAACCGTTTTCATGTTTAGGTTTCACTCTGTTTTCTCCTATATGGATACATGTAGTTGGAACTCTAAATCAAACACGGTTTGTGCTAGCTCTTTGAAACTTGGCACAACAATGTAGTTCCAAATTCTATCGCTATGGTTTGTGTCCTATTGAAGTAGCCCGAAGCAGAGACTGACGAGAATCACTTTAATTGAAAGGGGTTGCCCAGCTTCCAAAAAACTACGAGTTTCCGGAAATCTCAGCAAACATTTTTTCACCCAATCTTGATGATACTGGCAGGTTATGATCAGCACACCAATCCCACTTGGCTCACCAAATTTCGTTCTTCTAGGTTAAACCGTTCCTTTGCAGTAACCGTTTTCATGTTTAGGTTTCACTCTGTTTTCTCCTATATGGATACATCTAGTTGGAACTCTAAATCAAACACGGTTTGTGCTAGCTCTTTGAAACTTGGCACAATAATGTAGTTCCAAGTTCTATCGCTATGGTTGGTGTCCTATTGAAGTAGCCCCAAGCAGAGACTGACGAGAATCACTTTCATTGAAAGGGGTTGCCAAGCTTCCAAAAACTACGAGTTTCCGGAAATCTCAGCAAACATTTTTTCACCCAATCTTGATGATACTGGCAGGTAATGATCAGTACACCAATACCACTTGGCTCACCAAATTTTGTTCTTGTAGGTTAAACCGTTCCTTTGCAGTAACCGTATTCATATTTAGGTTTCACTCTGTTTTCTCCTATATGGATACATGTAGTTGGAACTCTAAATCAAACACGGTTTGTGCTAGCTGTTTGAAACTTGGCACAATAATGTAGTTCCAAGTTCTATTGCTATGGTTGATGTCCTATTGAAGTAGCCCCAAGCAGAGACTGACGAGAATCACTTTCATTGAAAGGGGTTGCCAAGCTTCCAAAAAACTACGAGTTTCCGGAAATCTCAGCAAACATTTTTTCACCCAATCTTGATGATACTGGCAGGTAATTATCAGTACACCAATCCCACTTGGCTCACCAAATTTCGTTCTTCTAGGTTAAACCGTTCCTTTGCAGTAACCGTTTTCATGTTTAGGTTTCACTCGGTTTTCTCCTATATGGATACATGTAGTTTGAACTCTAAATCAAACACGGTTTGTGCTAGCTCTTTGAAACTTGGCACAATAATGTAGTTCCAAGTTCTATCGCTATGGTTTGTGTCCTATTGAAGTAGCCCCAAGCAGAGACTGACGAGAATCACTTTCATTGAAAGTGCCTGCCAGGCTTCCAAAAAATTACGAGTTTCCTGAAATCTCAGCAAACATTTTTTTCACCCAATCTTGATGATACTGGCAGGTAATGATCAGTACACCAATCCCACTTGGCTCACCAAATTTTGTTCTTCTAGGTTATACCATTCCTTTGCAGTAACCGTTTTCATGTTTAGTTTTCACTCGGTTTTCTCCTATATGGATACATGTAGTTTGAACTCTAAATCAAACACGGTTTGTGCTAGCTCTTTGAAACTTGGCACAATAATGTAGTTCCAAGTTCTATCGCTATCGTTTGTGTCCTATTGAAGTGGCCCAAGCAGCGACTGACGAGAATCACTTTCATTGAAAGGGGTTGCCAAGCTTCCAAAAAACTACGAGTTTCCGGAAATCTCAGCAAATATTTTTTCACCCAATCTTGAAGATACTGGCAGGTAATGATCAGTACACCAATCCCACTTGGCTCACCAAATTTCGTTCTTCTAGGTTAAACCGTTCCTTTGCAGTAACCGTTTTCATGTTTAGGTTTCACTCTGTTTTCTCCTATATGGATACATGTAGTTGGAACTCTAAATCAAACACGGTTTGTGCTAGCTCTTTGAAACTTGGCACAATAATGTAGTTCCAAGTTCTATCGCTATGGTTTGTGTCCTATTGAAGTAGCCCCAAGCAGAGACTGACGAGAATCACTTTCATTGAAAGGGGTTGCCAAGGTTCCAAAAAACTACGAGTTTCCTGAAACCTTAGCCAACATTTTTTCACCCAATTTGATGATACTGGCAGGTATTGATCAGTACACCAATCCCACTTGGCTCACCAAATTTCTTTCCTCTAGGTTAAACCGTTCCTTTGCAGTAACCGTTTTCATGTTTAGGTTACACTCTGTTTTCTCCTATATGGATACATGTAGTTGGAACTCTAAATCAAACACGGTTTGTGCTAGCTCTTTGAAACTTGGCACAATAATGTAGTTCCAAGTTCTATCGCTATGGTTTGTGTCCTATTGAAGTAGCCCCAAGCAGAGACTGACGAGAATCACTTTCATTGAAAGGGGTTGCCAAGCTTCCAAAAAACTACGAGTTTCCTGAAATCTCAGCAAACATTTTTTCACCCAATTTGATGATACTGGCAGGTAATGATCAGTACACCAATCCCACTTGGCTCACCAAATTTCGTTCTTCTAGGTTAAACCATTCCTTTGCAGTAACCGTTTTCATGTTTAGGTTTCACTCTGTTCTCTCCTATATGGATACATGTAGTTTGAACTCTAAATCAAACACGGTTTGTGCTAGCTCTTTGAAACTTGGCACAATAATGTAGTTCCAAGATCTATCGCTATGGTTTGTGTCCTATTGATGTAGCCCCAAGCAGAGACTGACGAGAATCACTTTCATTGAAAGGGGTTGTCAAGCTTCCAAAAAACTACGATTTCCGGAAATCTCAGCAAATATTTTTTCGCCCAATCTTGAAGATACTGGCAGGTAATGATCAGTCCACCAATCCCACTTGGCTCACCAAATTTCGTTCTTCTAGGTTAAACCGTTCCTTTGCAGTAACCGTTTTCATGTTTAGGTTTCACTTTGTTTTCTCCTATATGGATACATGTAGTTGGAACTCTAAATCAAACACGGTTTGTGCTAGCTCTTTGAAACTTGGCACAATAATGTAGTTCCAAGTTCTATCGCTATGGTTTGTGTCCTATTGAAGTAGCCCCAAGCAGAGACTGACGAGAATCACTTTCATTGAAAGGGGTTGCCAAGCTTCCAAAAAACTACGAGTTTCCTGAAATCTCAGCAAACATTTTTTCACCCAATTTGATGATACTGGCAGGTAATGATCAGTACACCAATCCCACTTGGCTCACCAAATTTCGTTCTTCTAGGTTAAACCGTTCCTTTGCAGTAACCGTTTTCATGTTTAGGTTTCACTCTGTTTTCTCCTATATGGATACATGTAGTTTGAACTCTAAATCAAACACGGTTTGTGCTAGCTCTTTGAAACTTGGCACAATAATGTAGTTCCAAGTTCTATCGCTATGGTTTGTGTCCTATTGATGTAGCCCCAAGCAGAGACTGACGAGAATCACTTTCATTGAAAGGGGTTGTCAAGCTTCCAAAAAACTACGAGTTTCCGGAAATCTCAGCAAATATTTTTTCGCCCAATCTTGAAGATACTGGCAGGTAATGATCAGTACACCAATCCCACTTGGCTCACCAAATTTCGTTCTTCTAGGTTAAACCCTTCCTTTGCAGTAACCGTTTTCATGTTTAGGTTTCACTCTGTTTTCTCCTATATGGATACATCTAGTTGGAACTCTAAATCAAACACGGTTTGTGCTAGCTCTTTGAAACTTGGCACAATAATGTAGTTCCAAGTTCTATCGCTATGGTTGGTGTCCTATTGAAGTAGCCCCAAGCAGAGACTGACGAGAATCACTTTCATTGAAAGGGGTTGCCAAGCTTCCAAAAACTACGAGTTTCCGGAAATCTCAGCAAACATTTTTTCACCCAATCTTGATGATACTGGCAGGTAATGATCAGTACACCAATACCACTTGGCTCACCAAATTTTGTTCTTGTAGGTTAAACCGTTCCTTTGCAGTAACCGTTTTCATGTTTAGGTTTCACTCTGTTTTCTCCTATATGGATACACGTAGTTGGAACTCTAAATCAAACACGGTTTGTGCTAGCTCTTTGAAACTTGGCACAATAATGTAGTTCCAAGTTCTATCGCTATGGTTGATGTCCTATTGAAGTAGCCCCAAGCAGAAACTGACGAGAATCACTTTCATTGAAAGGGGTTGCCAAGCTTCCAAAAAACTACGAGTTTCCTGAAATCTCAGCAAACATTTTTTCACCCAATCTTGATGATACTTGCAGGTAATGATCAGTACACCAATCCCACTTGGCTCACCAAATTTCGTTCTTCTAGGTTAAATCGTTCCTTTGCAGTAACCGTTTTCATGTTTAGGTTTCACTCTGTTTTCTCCTATATGGATACATGTAGTTGGAACTCTAAATCAAACACGGTTTGTGCTAGCTCTTTGAAACTTGGCACAATAATGTAGTTCCAAGTTCTATCGCTATGGTTGGTGTCCTATTGACGTAGCCCCAAGCAGAGACTGACGAGAATCACTTTCATTGAAAGGGGTTGCCAAGCTTCCAAAATCTACGAGTTTCCTGAAATCTCAGCAAACATTTTTTCACCCAATTTGATGATATAGGCAGGTAATGATCAGTACACCAATCCCACTTGGCTCACCAAATTTCGTTCTTCTAGGTTAAACCGTTCCTTTGCAGTAACCGTTTTCATGTTTAGGTTTCACTCTGTTTTCTCCTATATGGATACATGTAGTTGGAACTCTAAATCAAACACTGTTTGTGCTAGCTCTTTGAAACTTGGCACAACAATGTAGTTCCAAATTCTATCGCTATGGTTTGTGTCCTATTGAAGTAGCCCCAAGAAGAGACTGACGAGAATCACTTTAATTGAAAGGGGTTGCCAAGCTTCCAAAAAACTACGAGTTTCCTGAAATCTCAGCAAACATTTTTTCACCCAATCTTGATGATACTGGCAGGTAATGATCAGCTCCCCAATCCCACTTGGCTCACCAAATTTCGTTCTTCTAGGTTAAACCGTTCCTTTGCAGTAAACGTTTTCATGTTTAGGTTTCCCTCAGTTTTCCTCCTATATGGATACATCTAGTTGGAACTCTAAATCAAACACGGTTTGTGCTAGCTCTTTGAAACTTGGCACAATAATGTAGTTCCAAGTTCTATCGCTATGGTTGGTGTCCTATTGAAGTAGCCCCAAGCAGCGACTGACGAGAATCACTTTCATTGAAAGGGGTTGCCAAGCTTCCAAAAACTACGAGTTTCCGGAAATCTCAGCAAACATTTTTCACCCAATCTTGATGATACTGGCAGGTAATGATCAGTACACCAATCCCACTTGGCTCACCAAATTTCGTTCTTCTAGGTTAAACCGTTCCTTTGCAGTAACCGTATTCATGTTTAGGTTTCACTCTGTTTTCTCCTATATGGATACATGTAGTTGGAACTCTAAATCAAACACGGTTTGTGCTAGCTCTTTGAAACTTGGCACAATAATGTAGTTACAAGTTCTATCGCTATGGTTGATGTCCTATTGAAGTAGCCCCAAGCAGAGACTGACGAGAATCACTTTCATTGAAAGGGGTTGCCAAGCTTCCAAAAAACTACGAGTTTCCGGAAATCTCAGCAAACATTTTTTCACCCAATCTTGATGATACTGGCAGGTAATGATCAGTACACCAATCCCACTTGGCTCACCAAATTTCGTTCTTCTAGGTTAAACCGTTCCTTTGCAGTAACCGTTTTCATGTTTAGGTTTCACTCGGTTTTCTCCTATATGGATACATGTAGTTTGAACTCTAAATCAAACACGGTTTGTGCTAGCTCTTTGAAACTTGGCACAATAATGTAGTTCCAAGTTCTATCGCTATGGTTTGTGTCCTATTGAAGTAGCCCCAAGCAGAGACTGACGAGAATCACTTTCATTGAAAGGGGTTGTCAAGCTTCCAAAAAATTACGAGTTTCCTGAAATCTCAGCAAACATTTTTTCACCCAATCTTGATGATACTGGCAGGTAATGATCAGTACACCAATCCCACTTGGCTCACCAAATTTCGTTCTTCTAGGTTAAACCGTTCCTTTGCAGTAACCGTTTTCATGTTTAGGTTTCACTCTGTTTTCTCCTATATGGATACATCTAGTTGGAACTCTAAATCAAACACGGTTTGTGCTAGCTCTTTGAAACTTGGCACAATAATGTAGTTCCAAGTTCTATCGCTATGGTTGATGTCCTATTGAAGTAGCACCAAGCAGAGACTGACGAGAATCACTTTCATTGAAAGGGGTTGCCAAGCTTCCAAAAAACTACGAGTTTCCGGAAATCTCAGCAAACATTTTTTCACCCAATCTTGATGATACTGGCAGGTAATGATCAGTACACCAATCCCACTTGGCTCACCAAATTTCGTTCTTCTAGGTTAAATCGTTCCTTTGCAGTAACCGTTTTCATGTTTAGGTTTCACTCTGTTTTCTCCTATATGGATACATGTAGTTGGAACTCTAAATCAAACACGGTTTGTGCTAGCTCTTTGAAACTTGGCACAATAATGTAGTTCCAAGTTCTATCGC
>NW_027552117.1:0-45725 GCF_045843805.1 Urocitellus parryii | reverse complement strand
GCACAATAATGTAGTTCCTAGTTCTATCGCTATGGTTTGTGTCCTATTGAAGTAGCCCCAAGCAGAGACTGACGAGAATCACTTTCATTGAAAGGGGTTGCCGAGCTTCCAAAAACTACAAGTTTCCTGAAATCTCAGCAAATATTTTTTCACCCAATCTTGATGATACTTGCATTTAATGATCAGTACACCAATCCCACTTGGCTCACCTAATTTCGTTCTTCTCGGTTAAACCGTTCCTTTGCAGGAACCGTTTTCATGTTTAGGTTTAACTCTGTTTTCTCCTATATGGATACATGTAGTTGGAACTCTAAATCAAACACGGTTTGTGCTAGCTCTTTGAAACTTGGCACAATAATGTAGTTCCAAGTTCTATCGCTATGGTTTGTGTCCTATTGAAGTAGCCTCAAGCAGAGACTGACGAGAATCACTTTCATTGAAAGGGGTTGCCAAGCTTCCAAAACACTACGAGTTTCCTGAAATCTCAGCAAACATTTTTTCACCCAATCTTGATGATACTGCAGGTAATGATCAGTACACCAATCCCACTTGGCTCACCAAATTTCGTTCTTCTCGGTTAAACCGTTCCTTTGCAGGAACCGTTTTCATGTTTAGGTTTCACTCTGTTTTCTCCTATATGGATACATGTAGTTGGAACTCTAAATCAAACACGGTTTGTGCTAGCTCTTTGAAACTTGGCACAATAATGTAGTTCCAAGTTCTATCGCTATGGTTTGTGTCCTATTGAAGTAGCCCCAAGCAGAGACTGACGAGAATCACTTTCATTGAAAGGGGTTGCCAAGCTTCCAAAAAATTACTAGTTTCCTGAAATCTCAGCAAACATTTTTTCACCCAATCTTGATGATAGTTGCAGGTAATGATCAGTACACCAATCCCACATGGCTCACCAAATTTCGTTCTTTTCGGTTAAACCGTTCCTTTGCAGGAACCGTTTTCATGTTTAGGTTTCACTCTGTTTTCTCCTATATGGATACATGTAGTTGGAACCCTAACTCAAAAACGGTTTGTGCTAGCTCTTTGAAACTTTGCACAATAATGTAGTTCCAAGTTCTATCGCTATGGTTTGTGTCCTATTGAAGTAGCCTCAAGCAGAGTCTGACGAGAATCACTTTCATTTTAGGGGTTGCAAAGCTTCCAAAAAACTACGAGTTTCCTGAAATCTCTGCAAACCTTTTTTCATCCAATCTTGATGATACTTGCAGTTAATGATCAGTACACCATTCCCACTTGGCTCACCAAATTTCGTTCTTCTCGGTTAAACCGTTCCTTTGCAGGAACCGTTTTCATGTTTAGGTTTCACTGTGTTTTCTCCTATACGGAAACATGTAGTTGGAACTCTAAATCAAACACGGTTTGTACTAGCTCTTTGAAACTTGGCACAATAATGTAGTTCCAAGTTCTATCGCTATGGTTTGTGTCCTATTGAAGTAGGCTCAAGCAGAGACTGACGAGAATCACTTTCATTGAAAGGGGTTGCCAAGCTTCCAAAACACTACGAGTTTCCTGAAATCTCAGCAGACATTTTTTCACCCAATCTTGATGATACTACGAATTAATGATCAGTACACCAATCCCACTTGGCTCACCAAATTTCGTTCTTCTCGGTTAAACCGTTCCTTTGTAGGAACCGTTTTGATGTTTAGGTTTCACTCTGTTTTCTCCTATATGGTTACATGTAGTGGGAACTCTAAATCAAACACGGTTTGTGCTAGCTCTTTGAATCTTGGCACAATAATGTAGTTCCAAGTTCTATCGCTATGGTTTGTGTCCTATTGAAGTAGCCCCAAGCAGAGACTGACGAGAATCACTTTCATTGAAAGGGGTTGCCAAGCTTCCAAAAACTACAAGTTTCCTGAAATCTCTGCAAACCTTTTTTCATCCAATCTTGATGATACTTGCATTTAATGATCAGTACACCAATCCCACTTAGCTCAACAAATTTCGTTCTTTTCGGTTAAACCGTTCCTTTGCAGGAACCGTTTTCATGTTTAGGTTTCACTCTGTTTTCTCCTATATGGTTACATGTAGTGGGAACTCTAAATCAAACACGGTTTGTGCTAGCTCTTTGAATCTTGGCACAATAATGTAGTTCCAAGTTCTATCGCTATGGTTTGTGTCCTATTGAAGTAGCCCCAAGCAGAGACTGACGAGAATCACTTTCATTGAAAGGGGTTGCCAAGCTTCCAAAAACTACAAGTTTCCTGAAATCTCAGCAAATATTTTTTCTCCCAATCCTGATGATACTTGCATTTAATGATCAGTACACCAATCCCACTTAGCTCAACAAATTTCGTTCTTTTCGGTCAAACCGTTCCTTTGCAGGAACCGTTTTCATGTTTAGGTTTCACTCTGTTTTCTCCTGTATGGAAACATGTAGTTGGAACTCTAAATAAAACACCGTTTGTGCTAGCTCTTTGAAACTTTGCACAATAATGTAGTTCCAAGTTCTATCGCTATGGTTTGTGTCCTATTGAAGTAGCCTCAAGCAGAGACTGACGAGAATCACTTTCATTGAAAGGGGTTGCCAAGCTTCCAAAAAACTACGAGTTTCCTGAAATCTCAGCAAACATTTTTTCACCCAATCTTGATGATACTTGCAGGTAATGATCAGTACACCAATCCCACTTGGCTCACCAAATTTCGTTCTTCTCGGTTTAAACCGTTCCTTTGCAGGAACCGTTTTCATGTTTAGGTTTCACTGTGTTTTCTCCTATACGGAAACATGTAGTTGAAACTCTAAATCAAACACAGTTTGTACTAGCTCTTTGAAACTTGGCACAATAATGTAGTTCCAAGTTCTATCAATATGGTTTGTGTCCTATTGAAGTATCCCCAAGCTGAGACTGACGAGAATCACTGTCATTGAAACGAGTTGCCAAGCTTCCAAAAAACTACGAGTTTCCTTAAATCTCAGCAAACATTTTTTCACCCAATCTTGATGAGACTTGCAGGTAATGATCAGTACACCAATCCCACTTGGCTCACCAAATTTCGTTCTTCTCGGTTAAGCCGTTCCTTTGCAGGAACCGTTTTCATATTTAGGTTTCACTCTGTTTTCTCCTATATGGATACATGTAAGTTGGAACCCTAACTCAAAAACGGTTTGTGCTAGCTCTTTGAAACTTTGCACAATAATGTAGTTCCAAGTTCTATCGCTATGGTTTGTGTCCTATTGAAGTAGCCTCAAGCAGAGTCTGACGAGAATCACTTTCATTTTAGGGGTTGCAAAGCTTCCAAAAAACTACGAGTTTCCTGAAATCTCTGCAAACCTTTTTTCATCCAATCTTGATGATACTTGCAGTTAATGATCAGTACACCATTCCCACTTGGCTCACCAAATTTCGTTCTTCTCGGTTAAACCGTTCCTTTGCAGGAACCGTTTTCATGTTTAGGTTTCACTGTGTTTTCTCCTATACGGAAACATGTAGTTGGAACTCTAAATCAAACACGGTTGTACTAGCTCTTGAAACTTGGCACAATAATGTAGTTCCAAGTTCTATCGCTATGGTTTGTGTCCTATTGAAGTAGCCTCAAGCAGAGACTGACGAGAATCACTTTCATTGAAAGGGTTGCCAAGCTTCCAAAACACTACGAGTTTCCTGAAATCTCAGCAGACATTTTTTCAACCCAATCTTGATGATACTACGAATTAATGATCAGTACACCAATCCCACTTGGCTCACCAAATTTCGTTCTTCTCGGTTAAACCGTTCCTTTGTAGGAACCGTTTTGATGTTTAGGTTTCACTCTGTTTTCTCCTATATGGTTACATGTAGTGGGAACTCTAAACCAAACACGGTTTGTGCTAGCTCTTTGAATCTTGGCACAATAATGTAGTTCCAAGTTCTATCGCTATGGTTTGTGTCCTATTGAAGTAGCCCCAAGCAGAGACTGACGAGAATCACTTTCATTGAAAGGGGTTGCCAAGCTTCCAAAAAACTACAAGTTTCCTGAAATCTCTGCAAACCTTTTTTCATCCAATCTTGATGATACTTGCATTTAATGATCAGTACACCAATCCCACTTAGCTCAACAAATTTCGTTCTTTCGGTTAAACCGTTCCTTTGCAGGAACCGTTTTCATGTTTAGGTTTTCACTCTGTTTTCTCCTATATTGGTTACATGTAGTGGGAACTCTAAATCAAACACGGTTTGTGCTAGCTCTTTGAATCTTGGCACAATAATGTAGTTCCAAGTTCTATCGCTATGGTTTGTGTCCTATTGAAGTAGCCCCAAGCAGAGACTGACGAGAATCACTTTCATTGAAAGGGGTTGCCAAGCTTCCAAAAACTACAAGTTTCCTGAAATCTCAGCAAATATTTTTTCTCCCAATCCTGATGATACTTGCATTTAATGATCAGTACACCAATCCCACTTAGCTCAACAAATTTCGTTCTTTTCGGTCAAACCGTTCCTTTGCAGGAACCGTTTTCATGTTTAGGTTTCACTCTGTTTTCTCCTAGTATGGAAACATGTAGTTGGAACTCTAAATAAAACACCGTTTGTGCTAGCTCTTTGAAACTTTGCACAATAATGTAGTTCCAAGTTCTATCGCTATGGTTTGTGTCCTATTGAAGTAGCCTCAAGCAGAGACTGACGAGAATCACTTTCATTGAAAGGGGTTGCCAAGCTTCCAAAAAACTACGAGTTTCCTGAAATCTCAGCAAACATTTTTTCACCCAATCTTGATGATACTTGCAGGTAATGATCAGTACACCAATCCCACTTGGCTCACCAAATTTCGTTCTTCTCGGTTAAACCGTTCCTTTGCAGGAACCGTTTTCATGTTTAGGTTTCACTGTGTTTTCTCCTATACGGAAACATGTAGTTGAAACTCTAAATCAAACACAGTTTGTACTAGCTCTTTGAAACTTGGCACAATAATGTAGTTCCAAGTTCTATCAATATGGTTTGTGTCCTATTGAAGTATCCCCAAGCTGAGACTGACGAGAATCACTGTCATTGAAACGAGTTGCCAAGCTTCCAAAAAACTACGAGTTTCCTGAAATCTCAGCAAACATTTTTTCACCCAATCTTGATGAGACTTGCAGGTAATGATCAGTACACCAATCCCACTTGGCTCACCAAATTTCGTTCTTCTCGGTTAAGCCGTTCCTTTGCAGGAACCGTTTTCATATTTAGGTTTCACTCTGTTTTCTCCTATATGGATACATGTAGTTGGAACTCTAAATCAAACACGGTTTGTGCTAGCTCTTGAAACTTGGCACAATAATGTAGTTCCAAGTTCTATCGCTATGGTTTGTGTCCTATTGAAGTAGCCCCAAGCAGAGACTGACGAGAATCACTTTCATTGAAAGGGGTTGCCAAGCTTCCCAAAAACTACGAGTTTCCTGAAATCTCAGCAAACATGTTTTTACCCAATCTTGATGATACTTGCAGGTAATGATCAGTACACCAATCCCACTTGGCTCACCAACTTTCATTCTTCTCGGTTAAACTGTTCCTTTGTAGGAACCGTTTTCATGTTTAGGTTTCCCTCTGTTTTCTCCTATACGGAAACATGTAGTTGGAACTCTAAATCAAACACGGTTTGTGCTAGCTCTTTGAAACTTGGCACAATAATGCAGTTCCAAGTTCTATCAATATGTTTGTGTCCTATTGAAGGAAGTCCCAAGCAGAGACTGACGAGAATCACTTTCATTGAAAGGGGTTGCCAAGCTTCCAAAAAACTACGAGTTTCCTGAAATCTCAGCAAACATTTTTTCACCCAATCTTGATGATCCTTGCAGGTAATGATCAGTCCACCAATCCCACTTGGCTCACCAAATTTCGTTCTTCTCGGTTAAACCGTTCCTTTGCAGCAACCGTTTTCATGTTTAGGTTTCACTCTGTTTTTCTCCTATATGGTTACATGTAGTTGGAACTCTAAATCAAACACGGTTTGTGCTAGCTCTTTGAAACTTGGCACAATAATGTAGTTCCAAGTTCTATCGCTATGGTTTCTGTCCTTTTGAAGTAGCCCCAAGCAGAGACTGACGAGAATCACTTTCATTGAAAGGGGTTGCAAGGCTTCCAAAAACTACGAGTTTCCTGAAATCTCAGCAAACCTTTTTTCACCCAATCTTGATGATACTTGCAGGTAATGATCAGTACACCAATCCCACTTGGCTCACCAAATTTCGTTCTTCTCGGTTAAACCGTTCCTTTGTAGGAACCGTTTTCATGTTTATGTTTCACTGTGTTTTCTCCTATATGGATACATGTAGTTGGAACTCTAAATCAAACACGGTTTGTGCTAGCTGTTTGAAACTTGGCACAATAATGTAGTTCCACGTTCTATCGGTATGGTTTGTGTCCTATTGAAGTAGCCCCAAGGAGAGACTATAGAGAATCACTTTCATTGAAAGGGGTGGCCATGCCTCCAAAAAACTACTATTTCCTGAAATCTCAGCAAACATTTATTCACCCAATCTTGATGATACTTGCAGGTAATGATCAGTACACCAATCCCACTTGGGTCTCCAAATTTCGTTCTTCTCAGTTAATCTGTTCCATTACAATAACCGTTTTCATGTTTATGTTTCACTCTGTTTTCTCCGATATGGAAACATGTAGTTGGAACTCTAAATCAAACACGGTTTGTGCTAGCTCTTTGAAACTTGGCACAATAATGTAGTTCCAAGTTCTATCGCTATGGTTTGTGTCCTATTTGAAGTAGCCTCAAGCAGAGACTGACGAGAATCACTTTCATTGAAAGGGTTCCCAAGCTTCCAAAAATCTACGAGTTCCCCTGAAATCTCAGCAAACATTTTTTCACCCAATCTTGATGATACTTGCAGGTAAAGATCAGTACACCAATCCCAATTGGCTCACCAAATTTCGTTCTTCTCGGTTAAACCATTCCTTTGCAGGAACCATTTTCTTGTTTAGGTTCACTCTGTTTTCTCCTAGATGGATACATGTAGTTGGAACTCTAAATCAAACACGGTTTGTGCTAGCTCTTTTGAAACTTGGCACAATATTGTAGTTCCTAGATCTATCACTATGGTTTGTGTCCTATTGAAGTAGCCCAAAGCAGAGACTGACGAGAATCACTTTCATTGAAAGGGGTTCCCGAGCTTCCAAAAACTACAAGTTTCCTGAAATCTCACCAAATATTTTTTCACCCAATCTTGATGATACTTGCAAATAATGATCACTACACCAATCCCATTTGGCTCACCAAATTTCGTTCTTCTCGGTTAAACCATTCCTTTGCATGGACCATTTTCATGTTTAGGTGTAACTCTGTTTTCTCCTATATGGATACATGTAGTTGGAAGCCTAAATTAAACACGGTTTGTGCTAGCTCTTTGAAACTTTGCACAATAATGTAGTTCCAAGTTCTATCGCTATGTTTGTGTCCTATTGAAGTAGCCTCAAGCAGAGACTGACGAGAATCACTTTCATTGAAAGGGGTTGCAAAGCTTCCAAAACACTACGAGTTCCTGAAATCTCAGCAGACAGTTTTTCACCCAATCTTGATGATACTACGATTTAATGATCAGTAGACCAATCCCACTTGGCTCACCAAATTTCGTTCTTCTCGGTTAAACCGTTCCTTTGCAGGAACCGTTTTCATGTTTAGGTTTCACTCTGTTTTCTCCTATATGGATACATGTAGTTGGAACTCTCGATGAAACACGGTTTGTGCTAGCTCTTTGAATCTTGGCACAATAATGTAGTTCCAAGTTCTATCGCTATGGTTTGTGTCCTATTGAAGTAGCCCCAAGCAGAGTCTGACGAGAATCACTTTCATTGAAAGGGGTTGCCAAGCTTCCAAAAATTACCTAGTTTCCTGAAATCTCAGCAAACATTTTTTCACCCAATCTTGATGATAGTTGCAGGTAATGATCAGTACACCAATCCCACATGGCTCACCAAATTTCGTTCTTTTCGGTTAAACCGTTACTTTGCAGGAACCGTTTTCATGTTTAGGTTTCACTCTGTTTTCTCCTATATGGATACATGTAGTTGGAACCCTAACTCAAAAACGGTTTGTGCTAGCTCTTTGAAACTTTGCACAATAATGTAGTTCCAAGTTCTATCGCTATGGTTTGTGTCCTATTGAAGTAGCCTCAAGCAGAGTCTGACGAGAATCACTTTCATTTTAGGGGTTGCAAAGCTTCCAAAAAACTACGAGTTTCCTGAAATCTCTGCAAACCTTTTTTCATCCAATCTTGATGATACTTGCAGTTAATGATCAGTACACCATTCCCACTTGGCTCACCAAATTTCGTTTCTTCTCGGTTAAACCGTTCCTTTGCAGGAACCGTTTTCATGTTTAGGTTTCACTGTGTTTTCTCCTATACGGAAACATGTAGTTGGAACTCTAAATCAAACACGGTTTGTACTAGCTCTTTGAAACTTGGCACAATAATGTAGTTCCAAGTTCTATCAATATGGTTTGTGTCCTATTGAAGTATCCCCAAGCAGAGACTGACGAGAATCACTTTCATTGAAACGGGTTGCCAAGCTTCCAAAAAACTACGAGTTTCCTGAAATCTCAGCAAACATTTTTTTCACCCAATCTTGATGAGACTTGCAGGTAATGATCAGTACACCAATCCCACTTGGCTCACCAAATTTAGTTCTTCTCGGTTAAACCGTTCCTTTGCAGGAACCGTTTTCATATTTAGGTTTCACTCTGTTTTCTCCTATATGGATACATGTAGTTGGAACTCTAAATCAAAAAGGGTTTGTGCTAGCTCTTTGAAACTTGGCACAATAATGTAGTTCCAAGTTCTATCGCTATGGTTTGTGTCCTATTGAAGTAGCCCCAAGCAGAGACTGACGAGAATCACTTTCATTGAAAGGGGTTGCCAAGCTTCCAAAACACTACGAGTTTCCTGAAATCTCAGCAGACATTTTTTTCACCCAATCTTGATGATACTTCCCTTTAATGATCAGTACAGCAATCCCACTTGGCTCACCTAATATTGTTCTTCTCGCTTAAACCGTTCCTTTGCAGGAACCGTTTTCATGTTTAGGTTTCACTCTGTTTTCTCCTATATAGATACATGTAGTTGGAACTCTAAATCAAACACGGTTTGTGCTAGCTCTTTGAAACTTTGCACAATAATGTAGTTCCAAGTTCTATCGCTATGGTTTGTGTCCTATTGAAGTAGCCCCAAGCAGAGACTGACGAGAATCACTTTCATTGAAAGGGGTTGCAAAGCGTCCAAAAAACTACGAGTTTCCTGAAATCTCTGCAAACATTTTTTCACCCACTCTTGATGATACTTGCAGGTAATGATCAGTACACCAATCCCACTTGGCTCACCAAATTTCGTTCATCTCGATTAAACCGATCATTTGCAGGAACCTTTTTCACGTTTAGGTTTCACTCTGTTTTCTCCTATATCGATACATGTAGTTGGAACTCTAAATCAAACACGGTTTGTGCTAGCTCTTTGAAACATGGCACAATAATGTAGTTCCAAGTTCTATCGCTGTGGTTTGTGTCCGATTGAAGTAGCCCCAAGCAGAGACTGACGAGAATCACTTTCATTGAAAGGGGTTGCCAAGCTTCCAAAAAACGACGAGTCTCCTGAAATCTCAGCAAACCTTTTTTCACCGAATCTTGATGATACTTGCAGGTAATGACCCGTACAACAATCAAACTAGGCTCACCAAATTTCTTTCTTCTCGGTTTAAACCGTTCCTTTGCAGGAAATGGTTTCATGTTTAGGTTTCACTCTGTTTTCTCCAATATGGATAAATGAGTTGGAAATCTAAATCAAACACGGTTTGTGCTAGCTCTTTGAAACTTGCAAAATAATGTAGTTCCAAGTTCAATCGCTATGGTTTGTGTCCTTTTGAAGTAGCCCCAAGCAGAGACTGACGAGAATCACTTTCATTGAAAGGGGTTGCCAAGCTTCCAAAAAACTACGAGTTTCCTGAAATCTCAGCAAAACTTTTTTCACCCAATCTTGATGATACTTGCAGGTAATGACCCGTACAACAATCAAACTTGGGTCTCCAAATTTCGTTCTTCTCGGTTAAACCGTTCCTTTGCAGGAACCGTTTTCATGTTTAGGTTTCACTCTGTTTTCTCCTATATGGATACATGTAGTTGGAACTCTAAATCAAACACGGTTTGTGCTAGCTCTTTGAAAGTTGGCATAATAAAGTAGTTCCAAGTTCTATCGCTATTTTTTTGTGTCCTATTGAAGTAGCCACAAGCAGAGACTGACGAGAATCACTTTCATTGAAAGGGGTTGCCAAGCTTCCAAAAAACTACGAGTTTCCTGAAATCTCAGCAAACCTTTTTTCACCCAATCTTGATGATACTTGCAGGTAATGATCAGTACACCAATCCCACTTGGCTCACCAAATTTCGTTCTTCTCGCTTAAACCGTTCCTTTGCAGGAACCGTTTTCATGTTTAGGTTTCACTCTGTTTTCTCCTATATGGATAAATGTAGTTGGAACTCTAAATCAAACACGGTTTGTGCTAGCTCTTTGAACTTGGCACAATAATGTAGTTTCAAGTACTATCGCTATGGTTTGTGTCCTATTGAAGAAGCCCCAAGCAGAGACTGACGAGAATCACTTTCATTGAAAGGGGTTGCCAAACTTCCAAAAAACTACGAGTTTCCTGAAATCTCAGCAAACATTTTTTCACCCAATCTTGATGATACTTCCATTTAATGATCAGTACACCAATCCCACTTGGCTCACCAAATTTCTTTCTTCTTGGTTAAACCGTTCCTTTGTAGGAACCGTTTTCATGTTTAGGTTTCACTCTGTTTTCTCCTATATGGTACATGAGTTGGAACTCTAAATCAAACACGGTTTGTGCTAGCTCTTTGAAACTTGGCACAATAATGTAGTTCCAAGTTCAATCGCTATGGTTTGTGTCCTATTGAAGTAGCCCCAAGCAGAGACTGACGAGAATCACTTTCATTGAAAGGGGTTGCCGAGCTTCCAAAAACTACAAGTTTGCTGAAATCTCAGCAAATATTTTTTCACCCCATCTTGATGAGACTTGCAGGTAATGATCAGTACACCAATCCCACATGGCTCACCTAATATTGTTCTTCTCGGTTAAACCGTTCCTATGCAGGAACCGTTTTCATGTTTAGGTTTCACTCTGTTTTCTCCTATATGGATACATGTATTTGGAACTCTAAATCAAACACGGTTTGTGCTAGCTCTTTGAAACTTGGCACAATAATGTAGTTCCACGTTCAATCGCTATGGTTTGTGTGCTATTGAAGTAGCCCCAAGGAGAGACTGACGAGAATCACTTTCATTGAAAGGGGTTGCCAAGCTTCCAAAAAACTACGAGTTTCCTGAAATCTCAGCAACCATATTTTCACCCAAACTTGATGATACTTGTAGGTAATGATCAGTACACCAATCCCACTTGGCTCACCAAATTTCGTTCTTCTCGGTTAAAACCATTCATTTGCAGGAACCGTTTTCATGTTTAGGTTTCACTTTGTTTTCTCCTATATGGATACATGTAGTTGGAACTCTAAATCAAACACGGTTTGTGCTAGCTCTTTTAAACTTGGCACAATAATGTAGTTCCAAGTTCTATCGCTATGGTTTGTGTCCTATTGTAGTAGCCCCAAGCAGAGACTAACGAGAATCACTTTCATTGAAAGGTGTTGCCAAGCTTCCAAAAAACTACGAGTTTCCTGAAATCTCAGCAACCATATTTTCACCCAATCTTGATGATACTTGCAGGTAATGATCAGTACACCAATCCAAGTGGGCTCACCAAATTTCATTCTTCTCGGTTAAACCGTTCCTTTGCAGGAACCGTTTTCATGTTTAGGTTTCACTCTGTTTTCTCCTATATGGATACATGTAGTTGGAACTCTAAATCAAACACGGTTTGTGCTAGCTCTTTGAAACTTGGCACAATAATGTAGTTCCAAGTTCTATCGCTATGGTTTGTGTCCTATTGAAGTAGCCCCAAGCAGAGACTAACGAGAATCACTTTCATTGAAAGGGGTTGCCAAGCTTCCAAAAAACTACGAGTTTCCTGAAATCTCAGCAACCATATTTTCACCCAATCTTGATGATACTTCCTGGTAATGATCAGTACACCAATCCCACTTGGCTCACCAGATTTCGTTCTTCTCAGTTAAACCGTTACTTTGCAGGAACCGTTCTCATGTTTAGGTTTCACTCTGTTTTCTCCTATATGGATATATGCAGTTGGAACTTTAAATCAAACACGGTTTGTGCTAGCTCTTTGAAACTTGGCAGAATAATGTAGTTCCAAGTTCTATCGCTATGGTTTGTGTCCTATTGAAGTAGCCCCAAGCAGAGACTGACGAGAATTACTTTCATTGAAACGGGTTGAGAAGCTTCCAAAAATCTACGAGATTCCTGAAATCTCAGCAACCATATTTTCACACAATCTTGATGATACTTGCAGGTAATGATCAGTACACCAATCCCACTTGGTTCACCAAATTTCGTTCTTTTCGGTTAAACCGTTCCTTTGCAGGAACCGTTTTCATGTTTAGGTTTCACTCTGTTTTCTCCTATATGGATACATGTAGTTGGAACTCTAAATCAAACACGGTTTGTGCTAGCTCTTTGAAACTTGGCACAATAATGTAGTTCCCAGTTCTATCGCTATGGTTTGTGTCCTATTGAAGTAGCCCCAAGCAGATACTGACGAGAATCCCTTTTATTGAAAGGGGTTGCCAAGCTTCCAAAAAACTAGAGTTTCCTGAAATCTCAGCAACCATATTATCACTCAATATTGATGATACTTGCATGTAATGATCAGTACACCAATCCCACTTGGCTCACCAAATTTCGTCTTCTCGGTTATACCGTTCCTTTGCAGGAACCGTTTTCATGTTTCGGTTTCACTCTGTTTTCTCATATATGGATACATGTAGTTGGAACTCTAAATCAAACACGGTTTGTGCTAGCTCTTTGAAACTTACCACAATAATGTAGTTCCAAGTTCTATCGCTATGGTTTGTGTCCTATTGAAGTAACCCCAAGCAGAGACTAACGAGAATCACTTTCATTGAAAGGTGTTGAGAAGCTTCCAAAAAAACTACGAGTTTCCTGAAATCTCAGCAAACATTTTTTCACCCAATCTTGATGATACTTGCAGGTAATGATCAGTACACCAATCCCACTTGGCTCACCAAATTTCGTTCTTTTCGGTTAAACCCTTCCTTTGCAGAAACCGTTTTCCTGTTTAGGTTTCACTCTGTTTTCTCCTATATGGATACAGGTAGTTGGAACTCTAAATCAAACACGGTTTGTGCTAGCTCTTTGAAACTTGGCACAATAATGTAGTTCCAAGTTCTATCGCTATGGTTTGTGTCCTATTGAAGTAGCCCCATGCAGAGACTGACGAGAATCCCTTTTATTGAAAGGGGTTGCCAAGCTTCCAAAAAACTACGAGTTTCCTGAAATCTCAGCAAACCTTTTTTCACCCAATCTTGATGATACTTGCAGGTAATGATCAGTACACCAATCCCACTTGGCTCACCAAATTTCGTTCTTCTCGGTTAAACCGTTCCTTTGCAATAACCGTTTTCATTTTTAGGTTTCACTCTGTTTTCTCCTATATGGATACATGTAGTTGGAACTCCAAATCAAACACGGTTTGTGCTAGCTCTTTGAAACTTGGCACAATAATGTAGTTCCAAGTTCTATCGCTATGGTTTGTGTCCTATTGAAGTAGCCCCAAGCAGAGAATAACGAGAATCACTTTCATTGAAAGGGGTTGCCAAGCTTCCAAAAAACTACGAGTTTCCTGAAATCTCAGCAACCATATTTTCACCCAATCTTGATGATACTTGCAGGTAATGATCAGTACCCCAATCCCACTGGGCTCACCAAATTTCGTTCTTCTCGGTTAAACCGTTCCTTTGCAGGAACCGTTTTCCTGTTTAGGTTTCACTCTGTTTTCTCCTATATGGATAAATGTAGTTGGAACTCTAAATCAAACACGGTTTGTGCTAGCTCTTTGAAACTTGGCACAATAATGTAGTTCCAAGTTCTATCGCTATGATTTGTGTCCTATTGAAGTAGCCCCAAGCAGAGACTGACGAGAATCACTTTCATTGAAAGCGGTTGCCAAGCTTCCAAAAAACTACGAGTTTCCTGAAATCTCAGCAAACATTTTTTCACCCAATCTTGATGATACTTGCAGGTAATGATCAGTACACCAATCCCACTGGGCTCACCAAATTTCGTTCTTCTCGGTTAAACCGTTCCTTTGCAGGAACCGTTTTCATGTTTAGGTTTCACTCTGTTTTCTCCAATATGGATACATGTAGTTGGAACTCTAAATCAAACACGGTTTGTGCTAGCTCTTTGAAACTTGGCACAATAATGTAGTTCCAAGTTCTATCGCTATGATTTGTGTCCTATTGAAGTAACGCAAGCAGAGACTGAAGAGAATCACTTTCATTGAAAGGGGTTGACAAGCTTCCAAAAAACTACGAGTTTCCTGAAATCTCAGCAAACTTTTTTTCACCCAATATTGATGACACTTGTAGGTAATGATCAGTACACCAATCCCACTTGGCTCACCAAATTTCGTTCTTTTCGGAAAACCCTTCCTTTGCAGAAACCGTTTTCATGTTTAGGGTTCACTCTCTTTTCTCCTATATGGATACATGTAGTTGGAACACTAAATCAAACACAGTTTGCGCTAGCTCTTTAAAACTTGGCACAATAATGTAGTTCCAAGTTATATCGCTATGGTTTGTGTCCTATTGAAGTAGCCCCAAGCAGAGACTGATGAGAATCACTTTCATTGAAAGGGGTTGCCAAGCTTCCAAAAAACTACGAGTTTCCTGAAATCTCAGCAAACATTTTTCACCCACTCTTGATGAGGCTTGCACGTAATGATCAGTACACCAATCCCACTTGGCTCACCAAATTTCGTTCTTCTCGGTTAAACCGTTCCTTTGCAGGAATCGTATTCATGTTTAGGTTTCACTCTGTTTTCTCCTATATGTATACATGTAGTTGGAACTCTAAATCAAACACTGTTTGTGCTAGCTCTTTGAAACTTTCACAATAATGTAGTTCCAAGTTCTATCGCTATGGTTTGTGTCCTATTGAAGTAGCCCCAAGCAGAGACTGACGAGAATCACTTTCATTGAAAGGGGTTGACAAGCTTCCAAAAAACTACGAGTTTCCTGAAATCTCAGCAAACATTTTTTCACCCAATCTTGATGATACTTGCAGGTAATGATCAGTACACCAATCCCACTTGGCGCACCAAATTTCGTTCTTTTCGGTTAAACCCTTCCTTTGCAGAAACCGTTTTCATGTATAGGTTTCACTCTCTTTTCTCCTATATGGATACATGTAGTTGGAACTCTAAATCAAACACGGTTTGTGCTAGCTCTTTGAAACTTGGCACAATAATGTAGTTCCAAGTTCTATCGCTATGGTTTGTGTCCTATTGAAGTAGCCCCAAGCAGAGACTGACGAGAATCACTTTCATTGAAAGGGGTTGCCAAGCTTCCAAAAAACTACGAGTTTCCTGAAATCTCAGCAACCCTTTTTTCACATAATCTTGATGAGACTTGCAGGTAATGATCAGTACACCAATCCCACTTGGCTCACCAAATTTCGTTCTTCTCGGTTAAACCGTTCCTTTGCAGTAACCGTTTTCATGTTTAGGTTTCACTCTCTTTTCTCCTATATGGATACATGTAGTTGGAACTCTAAATCAAACACGGTTTGTGCTAGCTCTTTGAAACTTGGCACAATAATGTAGTTCCAAGTTCTATCGCTATGGTTTGTGTCCTATTGAAGTAGCCCCAAGCAGAGACTGACGAGAATCACTTTCATTGAAAGGGGTTGCCAAGCTTCCAAAAAACTACGAGTTTCCTGAAATCTCAGCAAACATTTTTTCACCCACTCTTGATGATACTTGCAGGTAATGATCAGTACACCAATCCCACTTGGCTCACCAATTTCGTTCTTTTCGGTTAAACCCTTCCTTTGCAGAAACCGTTTTCATGTTTAGGTTTCACTCTCGTTTCTCCTATATGGATACATGTAGTTGGAACTCTAAATCAAACACGGTTTGTGCTAGCTCTTTGAAACTTTGCACAATAATGTAGTTCCAAGTTCTATCGCTATGGTTTGTGTCCTATTGAAGTAGCCCCAAGCAGAGACTGACGAGAATCACTTTCATTGAAAGCGGTTGTCAAGCTTCCAGAAAACTACGAGTTTCCTGAAATCTCAGCAAACATTTTTTCACCCACTCTTGATGAGGCTTGCAGGTAATGATCAGTACACCAATCCCACTTGGCTCACCAAATTTTGTTCTTCTCGGTTAAACCGTTCCTTTGCAGGAACCGTTTTCATGTTTAGGTTTCACTCTGTTTTCTCCTATATGGATACATGTAGTTGGAACTCTAAATCAAACACGGTTTGTGCTAGCTCTTTGAAACTTGGCACAATAATGTAGTTCCAAGTTCTATCGCTATGGTTTGTGTCCTATTGAAGTAGCCCCAAGCAGAGACTAACGAGAATCACTTTCATTGAAAGGGGTTGCCAAGCTTCCAAAAACCTACGAGTTTCCTGAAATCTCAGCAAACCTTTTTTCACCCAATCTTGATGATACTTGCAGGTAATGATCAGTACACCAATCCCACTGGCCTCACCGAATTTCGTTCTTCTCGGTTAAACCGTTCCTTTGCAGTAACCGTTTTCATGTTTAGGTTTCACTCTGTTTTCTCCTATATGGATACATGTACTTGGAACTCTAAATCAAACACGGTTTGTGCTAGCTCTTTGAAACTTGGCACAATAATGTAGTTCCAAGTTCTATCGCTATGGTTTGTGTCCTATTGAAGTAGCCCCAAGCAGAGACTGACGAGAATCACTTTCATTGAAAGGGGTTGAACTTCCAAAAAACTACGAGTTTCCTGAAATCTCAGCAAATATTTTTTCACCCAATCTAGATGATACTTGCAGGTAATGATCAATACACCAATCCCACTTGGCTCACCAAATTTCGTTCTTCTCAGTTAAACCGTTCCTTTGCAGGAACCGTTTTCATGTTTAGGTTTCACTCTGTTTTCTCCTATATGGATACATGTATTTGGAACTCTAAATCAAACACGGTTTGTGCTAGCTCTTTAAAACTTGGCACAATAATGTAGTTCCAAGTTCTATCGCTATGGTTTGTGTCCTATTGAAGTAGCCCCAAGCAGAGACTGACGAGAATCACTTTCATTCAAAGGGGTTGCCAAGCTTCCAAAAAACTACGAGTTTCCTGAAATCTCAGCAAACATTTTTTCACCCACTCGTGATGAGGCTTGCAGGTAATGATCAGTACACCAATCCCACTTGGCTCACCAAATTTCGTTCTTCTCGGTTAAACCATTCGTTTGCAGGAACCGTTTACATGTTTAGGTTTCACTCTGTTTTCTCCTATATGGATACATGTAGTTGGAACTCTAAATCAAACACGGTTTGTGCTAGCTCTTTGAAACTTGGCACAATAATGTAGTTCCAAGTTCTATCGCTATGGTTTGTGTCCTATTGAAGTAGCCCCAAGCAGAGACTGTGACGAGAATCACTTTCATTGAAAGGGGTTGCCAAGCTTCCAAAAAACTACGAGTTTCCTGAAATCTCAGCAAACATTTTTTCACCCACTCTTGATGAGGCTTGCAGGTAATGATCAGTACACCAATCCCACTGGGCTCACCAAATTTCGTTCTTCTCGGTTAAACCGTTCCTTTGCAGGAACCGTTTTCATGTTTAGGTTTCACTCTGTTTTCTCCTATATGGATACATGTAGTTGGAACTCTAAATCAAACACGGTTTGTGCTAGCTCTTTGAAACTTGGCACAATAATGTAGTTCCAAGTTCTATCGCTATGGTTTGTGTCCTATTGAAGTAGCCCCAAGCAGAGACTGACGAGAATCACTTTCATTGAAAGGGGTTGACAAGCTTCCAAAAAACTACGAGTTTCCTGAAATCTCAGCAAACATTTTTTTCACCCAATCTTGATGATACTTGCAGGTAATGATCAGTACACCAATCCCACTTGGCTCACCAAATTTCGTTCTTTTCGGTTAAACCCTTCCTTTGCAGAAACCGTTTTCATGTTTAGGTTTCACTCTCTTTTCTCCTTTATGGATACATGTAGATGGAACTCTAAATCAAACACGGTTTGTGCTAGCTCTTTGAAACTTGGCAGAATAATGTAGTTCCAAGTTCTATCGCTATGTTTTGTGTCCTATTGAAGTAGCCCCAAGCAGAGACTGACGAGAATCACTTTCATTGAAAGGGGTTGACAAGCTTCCAAAAAACTACGAGTTTCCTGAAATCTCAGCAAACATTTTTTCACCCAATCTTGATGATACTTGCAGGTAATGATCAGTACACCAATCCCACTTGGCTCACCAAATTTCGTTCTTTTCGGAAAACCCTTCCTTTGCAGAAACCGTTTTCATGTTTAGGTTTCACTCTCTTTTCTCCTATATGGATACATGTAGTTGGAACACTAAATCAAACACAGTTTGCGCTAGCTCTTTAAAACTTGGCACAATAATGTAGTTCCAAGTTATATCGCTATGGTTTGTGTCCTATTGAAGTAGCCCCAAGCAGAGACTGATGAGAATCACTTTCATTGAAAGGGGTTGCCAAGCTTCCAAAAAACTACGAGTTTCCTGAAATCTCAGCAAACATTTTTCACCCACTCTTGATGAGGCTTGCAGGTAATGATCAGTACACCAATCCCACTTGGCTCACCAAATTTCGTTCTTCTCGGTTAAACCGTTCCTTTGCAGGAACCGTTTTCATGTTTAGGTTTCACTCTGTTTTCTCCTATATGTATACATGTAGTTGGAACTCTAAATCAAACACTGTTTGTGCTAGCTCTTTGAAACTTTCACAATAATGTAGTTCCAAGTTCTATCGCTATGGTTTGTGTCCTATTGAAGTAGCCCCAAGCAGAGACTGACGAGAATCACTTTCATTGAAAGGGGTTGCCAAGCTTCCAAAAAACTACGAGTTTCCTGAAATCTCAGCAAACATTTTTTAGCCAATCTTGATTATACTTACAGGTAATGATCAGTACACCAATCCCACTTGGCTCAGCAAATTTCGTTCTTCTCGGTTAAACCGTTCCTTTGCAGGAACCGTTTTCATGTTTAGGTTTCACTCTGTTTTCTCCTATATGGATACATGTACTTGGAACTCTAAATCAAACATGGTTTGTGCTAGCTCTTTGAAACTTGGCACAATAATGTAGTTCCAAGTTCTATCGCTATGGTTTGTGTCCTATTGAAGTAGCCCCAAGCAGAGACTAACGAGAATCACTTTCATTGAAAGGGGTTGCCAAGCTTCCCAAAATCTACGAGTTTCCTGAAATCTCAGCAAACATTTTTTCACCCAATCTTGATGATACTTGCAGGTAGTGATCAGTACACCAATCCCACTGGCCTCACCGAATTTCGTTCTTCTCGGTTAAACCGTTAATTTGCAGGAACCGTTTTCATGTTTAGGTTTCACTCTGTTTTCTCTTATATGGATACATGTACTTGGAACTCTAAATCAAACACGGTTTGTGCTAGCTCTTTGAAACTTGGCACAGTAATGTAGTTCCAAGTTCTATCGCTATGGTTTGTGTCCTATTGAAGTAGCCCCAAGCAGAGACTGACGAGAATCACTTTCATTGAAAGGGGTTGAACTTCCAAAAAACTACGAGTTTCCTGAAATCTCAGCAAACATTTTTTCACCCACTCGTGATGAGGCTTCCAGGTAATGATCAGTACACCAATCCCACTTGGCTCACCAAATTTCGTTCTTCTCGGTTAAACCGTTCGTTTGCAGGAACCGTTTACATGTTGAGGTTTCACTCTGTTTTCTCCTATATGGATACATGTAGTTGGAACTCTAAATCAAACACGGTTTGTGCTAGCTCTTTGAAACTTGGCACAATAATGTAGTTCCAAGTTCTATCGCTATGGTTTGTGTCCTATTGAAGTAGCCCCAAGCAGAGACTGAGGAGAATCACTTTCATTCAGGGGGGTTGCCAAGCTTCCAAAAAACTACGAGTTTCCTGAAATCTCAGCAAACATTTTTTCACCCAATCTTGATGATACTTGCAGGTAATGATCAGTACACCAATCCCACTGGGCTCACCAAATTTCGTTCTTCTCGGTTAAACCGTTCCTTTGCAGGAACCGTTTTCATGTTTAGGTTTCACTCTGTTTTCTCCTATATGGATACATGTAGTTGGAACTCTAAATCAAACACGGTTTGTGCTAGCTCTTTGAAACTTGGCACAATAATGTAGTTCCAAGTTCTATCGCTATGGTTTGTGTCCTATTGAAGTAGCCCCAAGCAGAGACTAACGAGAATCACTTTCATTGAAAGGGGTTGCCAAGCTTCCAAAAAACTACGAGTTTCCTGAAATCTCAGCAAACATTTTTTCACCCAATCTTGATGATACTTGCATGTAATGATCAGTACACCAATCCCACTGTCCTCACCGAATTTCGTTCTTCTCGGTTAAACCGTTCCTTTGCAGGATCCGTTTTCATGTTTAGGTTTCACTCTGTTTTCTCCTATATGGATACATGTACTTGGAACTCTAAATCAAACACGGTTTGTCCTAGCTCTTTGAAACTTGGCACAATAATGTAGTTCCAAGTTCTATCGCTATGGTTTGTGTCCTATTGAAGTAGCCCCAAGCAGAGACTGAAGAGAATCACTTTCATTGAAAGGTGTTGAGCTTCCAAAAAACTACGAGTTTCCTGAAATCTCAGCAAATATTTTTTCACCCAATCTTGACGATACTAGCAGGTAATGATCAGTACACCAATCCCACTGGGCTCACCAAATTTCGTTCTTCTCGCTTAAACCGTTCCTTTGCAGGAACCGTTTTCATGTTTAGGTTTCACTCTGTTTTCTCCTATATGGATACATGTAGTTGGAACTCTAAATCAAACACGGTTTGTGCTAGCTCTTTGAAACTTGGCACAATAATGTAGTTCCAAGTTCTATCGCTATGGTTTGTGTCCTATTGAAGTAGCCCCAAGCAGAGACTGACGAGAATCACTTTCATTGAAAGGGGTTGCCAAGCTTCCAAAAAACTACGAGTTTCCTGAAATCTCAGCAAACATTTTTTCACCCAACTTGATGAGACTTGCAGGTAATGATCAGTTCACCAATCCCACTTGGCTCAGCAAATTTCGTTCTTCTCGGTTAAACCGTTCCTTGGCAGGAACCGTTTTCATGTATAGGTTTCACTCTGTTTTCTCCTATATGGATACATGTAGTTGGAACTCTAAATCAAACACGGTTTGTGCTAGCTCTTTGAAACTTGGCACAATAATGTAGTTCCAAGTTCTATCGCTATGGTTTGTGTCCTATTGAAGTATCCCCAAGCAGAGACTGACGAGAATCACTTTCATTGAAAGGGGTTGCCAAGCTTCCAAAAAACTACGAGTTTCCTGAAATCTCAGCAAACATTTTTTCACCCAATCTTGATGATACTTGCAGGTCATGATCAGTACACCAATCCGACTGGGCTCACCAAATTTCGTTCTTCTCGGTTAAACCGTTCCTTTGCAGGAACCGTTTTCATGTTTAGATTTCACTCTGTTTTCTCCTATATGGATACATGTATTTGGAACTCTAAATCAAACACGGTTTGTGCTAGCTCTTTGAAACTTGGCACAATAATGTAGTTCCAAGTTCTATTGCTATTCTTTGTGTCCTTTTGAAGTAGGCCCAAGCAGAGACTGACGAGAATCACTTTCATTGAAAGGGGTTGCCAAGCTTCCAAAAAACTATGAGTTTCATGAAATCTCAGCAAACATTTTTTCACCCAATCTTGATGAAACTTGCAGGTAATGATCAGTACACCAATCCCACTTGGCTCACCAAATTTGGCTCTTCTCAGTTAAACCGTTCCTTTGCAGGATCCGTTTTCATGTTTAGGTTTCCACTCTGTTTTCTCCTATATGGATACATGTAGTTGGAACTCTAAATCAAACCCGGTTCGCGCTAGCTCTTTGAAACTTGCACAATAATGTAGTTCCAAGTTCTATCGCTATGGTTTGTGTCCTATTGAAGTAGCCCCAAGCAGAGACTGACGAGAATCACTTTCATTGAAAGGGGTTGCCAAGCTTCCACAAAACTACGAGTTTCAAGAAATCTCAGCAAACATTTTTTCACCCAATCTTGATGAGACTTGCAGGTAATGATCAGTACACCAATCCCACTTGGCTCAGCAAATTTCGTTCTTCTCGGTTAAACCGTTCCTTTGCAGGAACCGTTTTCATGTTTAGGTTTCACTCTCTTTTCTCCTATATGGATACATGTAGTTGGAACTCTAAATCAAACACGGTTTGTGCTAGCTCTTTGAAACTTGGCACAATAATGTAGTTCCAAGTTCTATCCCTATGGTTTGTGTCCTATTGAAATAGCCCCAAGCAGAGACTGACGAGAATCACTTTCATTCAAAGAGGTTGCCAAGCTTCCAAAAACTATGAGTTTCCTGAATTCTCAGCAAACATTTTTTCACCCAATCTTGATGATACTTGCAGGTAATGATCAGTACACCATCCCACTTGGCTCAGCAAATTTCGTTCTTCTCTGTTAAACCGTTCCTTTGCAGGAACCGTTTTCATGTTTAGGTTTCACTCTGTTTTCTCCTATATGGATACATGTAGTTGGAACTCTAAATCAAACACGGTTAGTGCTAGCTCTTTGAAACTTACCACAATAATGTAGTTCCAAGTTCTATCGCTATGGTTTGTGTCCTATTGAAGTAGCCCCAAGCAGAGACTGATGAGAATCACTTTCATTGAAAGGGGTTGCCAAGCTTCCAAAAAACTACGAGTTTCCTGAAATCTCAGCAAACCTTTTTTCACCCAATCTTGATGAGACTTGCAGGTAATGATCAGTACACCAATCCCACTTGGCTCACCAAATTTCGTTCTTCTCGGTTAAACCGTTCCTATGCAGGACCGTTTTCCTGTTTAGGTTTCACTCTGTTTTCTCCTATATGGATACATGTAGTTGGAACTCTAAATCAAACACGGTTTGTGCTAGCTCTTTGAAACTTGGCATAATAATGTAGTTCCAAGTTCTATCGCTATTCTTTGTGTCCTATTGAAGTAGCCCCAAGCAGAGACTGACGAGAATCACTTTCATTGAAAGGAGTTGCCAAGCTTCCAAAAATCTACGAGTTTTCTGAAATCTCAGCAAACCTTTTTTCACCCAATCTTGATGATACTTGCAGGTAATGATCAGTACACCAATCCCACTTGGCTCACCAAATTTCGTTCATCTCGGTTAAAAGGTTCCTTTGCAGGACCCGTTTTCATGATTAGGATTCACTCTGTTTTCTCCTATATAGATACATGTAGTTGGAACTCTAAATCAAACACGGTTTGTGCTAGCTCTTTGAAACTTGGCACAATAATGTAGTTCCAAGTTCTATCGCTATGGTTTGTGTCCTATTGAAGTAGCCCCAAGCAGAGACTGACGAGAATCACTTTCATTGAAAGGGGTTGCCAAGCTTCCAAAAAACTACGAGTTTCCTGAAATCTCAGCAAACCTTTTTTCACCCAATCTTGATGATACTTGCAGGTAATGATCAGTACACGAATCCCACTTGGCTCACCAAATTTTGTTCTTCTCGGTTAAACCGTTCCTTTGCAGGAACCGTTTTTCCATGTTTAGGTTTCACTCTGTTTTCTCCTATATGGATACATGTAGTTGGAACTCTTAATCAAACCCGATTTGCGCTAGCTCTTTGAAACTTGGCACAATAATGTAGTTCCAAGTTTTATCGCTATGGTTTGTGTCCTATTGAAGTAGCCCAAGCAGAGACTGACGAGAATCACTTTCATTGAAAGGGGTTGCCAAGCTTCCACAAAACTACGAGTTTCCTGAATCTCAGCAAACATTTTTTCAACCAATCTTGATGAGACTTGCAGGTAATGATCAGTACACCAATCCCACTTGGCTCACCAAATTTCGTTCTTCTCGGTTAAACCGTTCCTTGGCAGGAACCGTTTTCATGTTTAGGTTTCACTCTGTTATCTCCTATATGGATACATGTAGTTGGAACTCTAAATCAAACACGGTTTGTGCTAGCTCTTTGAAACTTGGCACAATAATGTAGTTCCAAGTTCTATCGCTATGGTTTGTGTCCTATTGAAGTAGCCCCAAGCAGAGACTGACGAGAATCACTTTCATTGAAAGGGGTTGCCAAGCTCCAAAAAACTACGAGTTTCCTGAAATCTCAGCAAACATTTTTTTACCCAATCTTGATGAGACTTGCAGGTAATGATCAGTACAGCAATCCCACTTGGCTCACCAAATTTGATTCTTCTCAGTTAAACCGTTCCTTTGCAGGAACCATTTTCATGTTTAGGTTTCACTCTGTTTTCTCCTATATGGATACATGTAGTTGGAACTCTTAATCAAACCCGATTTGCACTAGCTCTTTGAAACTTGGCACAATAATGTAGTTCCAAGTTTTATCGCTATGGTTTGTGTCCTATTGAAGTAGCCCCAAGCAGAGACTGATGAGAATCACTTTCATGAAAGGGGTTGCCAAGCTTCCAAAAAACTACGAGTTTCCTGAAATCTCAGCAAACATTTTTTCACCCCAATCTTGATGAGACTTGCAGGTAATGATCAGTACACCAATCCCACTTGGCTCACCAAATTTCGTTCTTCTCGGTTAAACCGTTCCTTGGCAGGAACCGTTTTCATGTTTAGGTTTCACTCTGTTATCTCCTATATGGATACATGTAGTTGGAACTCTCAATCAAACACGGTTTGTGCTACCTCTTTGAAACTTGGCACAATAGTGTAGTTCCAAGTTGTATCGCTATGGTTTGTGTCCTATTGATGTAGCCCCAAGCAGAGACTGACGAGAATCACTTTCATTGAAAGGGGTTGCCAAGCTTCCAAAAAACTACGAGTTTCCTGAAATCTCAGCAAACCTTTTTTCACCCAAACTTGATGATACTTGCAGGTAATGATCAGTACACCAATCCCACTTGGCTCACCAAATTACGTTCGTCTCGGTTAAACCGTTCCTTTGCAGGAACCGTTTTCATGTTTAGGTTTCACTCTGTTTTCTCCTATATATAGATACATTTAGTTGGAACTCTAAAACAAACACGGTTTGTGAAAGCTCTTTGAAACTTGGCACAATAATGTAGTTCCAAGTTCTATCGCTATGGTTTGTGTCCTATTGAAGTAGACCCAAGCAGAGACTGACGAGAATCAGTTTCATTGAAATGGGTTGCCAAGCTTCCAAAAAACTACGAGTTTCCTGAAATCTTAGCAAACATTTTTTCACCCAATCTTGATGATACTTGCAGGTAACGATCAGTACACCAATCCCACTTGGCTCACCAAATTCCGTCTTCTCGGTTAAACCGTTCCTTTGCAGGAACCGTTTTCCTGTTTAGGTTTCACTCTGTTTTCTCCTATATGGATACATGTAGTTGGAACTCTAAATCAAACACGGTTGTGGTAGCTCTTTGAAACTTGGCACAATAATGTAGTTCAAAGTTCAATCACTATTGTTTGTGTCCGATTGAAGTAGCCCCAAGCAGAGACTGACGAGAATCACTTTCATTGAAAGGGGTTACCAAGCTTCCAAAAAACTACGAGTTTCCTGAAATCTCAGCAAAAATTTTTTCACCCAATCTTGATGATACTTGCAGGTAACGATCAGTACACCAATCCCACGTGGCTCACAAAATTTCGTTCTTCTAGGTTAAACCGTTCCTTTGCTGGAACCGTTTTCATGTTTAGGTTTCACTCTGTTTTCTCCTATATGGATACATGTAGTTGGAACTCTAAATCAAACACGGTTTGTGCTAGCTCTTTGAAACTTACCACAATAATGTAGTTCCAAGTTCTATCGCTATGGTTTGTGTCCTATTGAAGTAGACCCAAGCAGAGACTGACGAGAATCACTTTCATTAAAAGGGGTTGCCAAGCTTCCAAAAAACTACGAGTTTCCTGAAATCTTAGCAAACATTTTTTCACCCAATCTTGATGATACTTGCAGGTAATGATCAGTACACCAATCCCACTGGGCTCACCAAATTTCGTTCTTCTCGGTTAAACCGTTCCTTTGTAGGAACTGTTTTCATGTTTAGGTTTCACTCTGTTTTCTCCTATATGGATACATTTAGTTGGAACTCTAAATCAAACACGGTTTGTGCTAGCTCTTTGAAACTTGGCACAATAATGTAGTTCCAAGTTCTATCGCTATGGTTTGTGTCCTATTGAAGTAGCCCCAAGCAGAGACTGACGAGAATCACTTTCATTGAAAGGGGTTGCCAAGCTTCCAAAAACTATGAGTTTCATGAAATCTCAGCAAACATTTTTTCAACCAATCTTGATGAAACTTGCAGGTAATGATCAGTACACCAATCCCACTTGGCTCACAAAATTTGGTTCTTCTCGGTTAAACCATTCCTTTGCAGGAACGTTTTCATGTTTAGGTTTCACTCTGTTTTCTCCTATATGGATACATGTAGTTGGAACTCTAAATCAAACACGTTTATGCTAGCTCTTTGAAACTTGGCACAATAATGTAGTTCCAAGTTCTATTGCTATGGTTTGTGTCATATTGAAGTAGCCCCAAGCAGAGACTGACGAGAATCACTTTCATATCAAAGGGTTGCCAAGCTTCCAAAAAACTACGAGTTTCCTGAAATCTCAGCAAACATTTTTTCACCCAATCTTGATGATACTTGCAGGTAATGATCAGTACACTAATTCCACTTGGCTCACCAAATTCGTTCTTCTCTGTTAAACCGTTCCTTTGCAGGAACCGTTTTCCTGTTAAGGTTTCACTCTGTTTTCTCTATATGGATACATGTAGTTGGAACTCTAAATCAAACACGGTTTGTGCTAGCTCTTTGAAACTTGGCACAAAAATGTAGTTCCAAGTTCTATCGCTATGGTTTGTGTCCTATTGAAGTAGCCCCAAGCAGAGACTGACGAGAATCACTTTCATTGAAAGGGGTTGCCAAGCTTCCAAAAAACTGCTAGATTCCTGAAATCTCAGCAACCATATTTTCACCCAATCTTTATGATTCTTGCAGGTAATGATCAGTACACCAATCCAACTTGGTTGACCAAATTTCGTTCTTTTTGGTTAAACCGTTTCTTTGTAGGAACCGTTTTCATGTTTAGGTCTCACTCTATTTTCTCCTATATGGATACATGTAGTTGGAACTCTAAATCAAACACGGTTTGTGCTAGCTCTTTGAAACATGGCACAATAATGTAGTTCCAAGTTCTATCGGCTATTCTTTGTGTCCTACTGAAGTAGCCCCAAGCAGAGACTGACGAGAATCACTTTCATTGAAAGGGGTTGCCAAGCTTCCAAAAAACTACGAGTTTTCGTGAAATCTCAGCACACATTTTTTTCACCCAATATTGATGAAACTTGCAGGTAATGATCAGTACACCAATCCCACTTGGCTCACCAAATTTCGTTCTTCTCGGTTAAACCGTTCCTTTGCAGGAAACGTTTTCATGTTTAGGTCTCACTCTATTTTCTCCTATATGGATACATTTAGTTGGAACTCTAAATCAAACACGGTTTGTGCTAGCTCTTTGAAACTTGGCACAATAATGTAGTTCCAAATACTATCGCTATGGTGTGTGTCCTATTGACGTATCCCCAAGCAGAGACTGACGAGAATCACTTTCATTGAAAGGGGTTGCCAAGCTTCCAAAAAACTACGAGTTTCCTGAAATCTCAGCAAACATTTTTTCACCCAATCTTGAGGAGACTTGCAGGTAATGATCAGTACACCAATCCCACTTGGCTCACCAAATTCCGTTCTTCTCGGTTAAACCGTTCCTTTGCAGGAACCGTTTTCCTGTTTAGGTTTCACTCTGTTTTCTCCTATATGGATACATGTAGTTGGAACTCTAAATCAAACACGGTTTGTGGTAGCTCTTTGAAACTTGGCACAATAATGTAGTTCAAAGTTCAATCGCTATTGTTTGTGTCCGATTGAAGTAGCCCCAAGCAGAGACTGACGAGAATCACTTTCATTGAAAGCGGTTGCCAAGCTTCCAAAAAACTACGAGTTTCCTGAAATCTCAGCAAACCTTTTTTCACCCAATCTTGATGAGACTTGCAGGTAATGATCGGTACACCAATCCCACTTGGCTCACCAAATTTCGTTCGTCTCGGTTAAACCGTTCCTTTGCAGGAACCGTTTTCATGTTTAGGTTTTCACTCTGTTTTCTCCTATATGGATACATGTAGTTGGAACTCTTAATCAAACCCGATTTGCACTAGCTCTTTGAAACTTGGCACAATAATGTAGTTCCAAGTTTTATCGCTATGGTTTGTGTCCCTATTGAAGTAGCCCCAAGCAGAGACTGACGAGAATCACTTTCATTGAAAGGGGTTGCCAAGCTTCCAAAAACGACGAGTTTCCTGAAATCTCAGCAAACCTTTTTTCACCCAATCTTGATGATACTTGCAGGTAATGATCAGTACACCAATCCCACTTGGCTCACCAAATTTCGTTCATCTCGGTTAAACCGTTCCTTTGCAGTAACCCTTTTCATGTTTAGGTTTTCACTCTGTTTTCTCCTATATGGATACATGTAGTTTGAACTCTAAATCAAACACGGTTTGTGCTAGCTCTTAAACTTACCACAAAAATGTAGTTCCAAGTTCTATCGCTATGGTTTGTGTCCTATTGAAGTAGCCCCAAGCAGAGACTGACGGGAATCACTTTCATTGAAAGGGGTTGCCAAGCTTCCAAAAAACTACGAGTTTCCTGAAATCTCAGCCAAACCTTTTTTCACCCAATCTTGATGAGACTCGCAGGTAATGATCAGTACACCAATCCACTTGGCTCACCCAATTTCGTTCTTCTGGTTAAACCGTTCCTTTGCAGGAACCGTTTTCATGTTTAGGTTTCACTCTGTTTTCTCCTATATGAAAACATGTAGTTGGAACTCTAAATCAAACACGGTTTGTGCTAGCTCTTTGAAACTTGGCACAATAATGTAGTTCCAAGTTCTATCGCTATGGTTTGTGTCCTATTGAAGTAGCCCCAAGCAGAGACTGACAGGAATCACTTTCATTGAAAGGGGTTGCCAAGCTTCCAAAAAACTACGAGTTTCCTGAAATCTCAGCAAACTCTTTTTCACCCAATCTTGATGAGACTCGCAGGTAATGATCAGTACACCAATCCCACTTGGCTCACCAAATTTCGTCTTCTCGGTTAAACCGTTCCTTTGGCAGGAACCGTTTTCATATTTAGGTTTCACTCTGTTTTCTCCTTTATGGATACATGTAGTTGGAACTCTAAATCAAACACGGTTTGTGCTAGCTCTTGAAACTTGGCACAATAATGTAGTTCCAAGTTCTATCGCTATGGTTTGTGTCCTATTGAAGTAGCCCCAAGCAGAGACTGACGAGAATCACTTTCATTGAAAGTGGTTGCCAAGCTTCCAAAAAACTACGAGTTTCCTGAAATCTCAGCAAACCTTTTTTCACCCAATCTTGATGAGACTCGCAGGTAATGATCAGTACACCAATCCCACTTGGCTCACCAAATTTCGTTCTTCTCGGTTAAACCGTTCCTTTGCAGGAACCGTTTTCATGTTTAGGTTTCACTCTGTTTTCTCCTATATGGATACATGTAGTTGGAACTCTAAATCAAACACGGTTTGTGCTAGCTCTTTCAAACTTGGCACAATAATGTAGTTCCAAGTTCTATCGCTATTCTTTGTGTCCTATTGAAGTAGCCCCAAGCAGAGACTGACGAGAATCACTTTCATTGAAAGGGGTTGCCAAGCTTCCAAAAAACTACGAGTTTCCTGAAATCTCAGCAAACCTTTTTTCACCCAATCTTGATGAGACTTGCAGGTAATGATCGGTATACCAATCCCACTTGGCTCACCAAATTTCGTTCTTCTCGGTTAAACCGTTCCTTTGCAGGAACCGTTTTCATGTTTAGGTTTCACTCTGTTTTCTCCTATATGCATACATGTAGTTGGAACTCTAAATCAAACACGGTTTGTGCTAGCTCTTTGAAACTTGGCACAATAATGTAGTTCCAAGTTCTATCGCTATGGTTTGTGTCCTATTGAAGTAGCCCCAAGCAGAGACTGACGAGAATCACTTTCATTGAAAGGGGTTGCCAAGCTTCCAAAAACTACGAGTTTCCTGAAATCTCAGCAACATTTTTTCACGCAATCTTGATGAGACTCGCAGGTAATGATCAGTACACCAATCCCACTTGGCTCACCAAATTTCGTTCGTCTCGGTTAAACCGTTCCTTTGCAGGAACCGTTTTCATGTTTAGGTTTCACTCTGTTTTCTCCTATATGGATACATGTATTTGGAACTCTAAATCAAACACGGTTTGTGCTAGCACTTTGAAACTTGGCAGAATAATGTAGTTCCAAGTTCTATCGCTATTCTTTGTGTCCTATTAAAGTAGCCCCAAGCAGAGCCTGACGAGAATCACTTTCAATGAAAGGTGTTGCCAAACTTCCAAAAAACTACGAGTTTCCTGAAATCTCAGCAAACATTTTTTCACCCAATCTTGAGGAGACTCGCAGGTAATGATCAGTACACCAATCCCACTTTTCTCACCAAATTTCGTTCTTCTCGGTTAAACCGTTCCTTTGCAGGAACCGTTTTCATGTTTAGGTTTCACTCTGTTTTCTCCTACATGGATACATGTAGTTGGAACTCTAAATCAAACACGGTTTGTGCTAGCTCTTTGAAACTTGGCACAATAATGTAGTTCCAAATTCTATCGCTATGGTGTGTGTCCTATTGAAGTATCCCCAAGCAGAGAATGACGAGAATCACTTTTATTGAAAGGGTTGCCAAGGTCAAAAAAGTACGAGTTTCCTGAAATCTCAGCAAACATTTTTCACCCAATCTTTACGATACTAGCAGGTAATGATCAGTACACCAATCCCACTTGTCTCACCAAATTTCGTTCGTCTCGGTTAAACCGTTCCTTTGCAGGAACCGTTTTCATGTTTAGGTTTCACTCTGTTTTCTCCTATATGGATACATGTAGTTGGAACTCTAAATCAAACACGGTTTGTGCTAGCTCTTTGAAACTTACCACAATAATGTAGTTCCAAGTTCTATCGCTATGGTTTGTGTCCTATTGAAGTAGCCCCAAGCAGAGACTGACGGGAATCACTTTCATTGAAAGGGGTTGCCAAGCTTCCAAAAAACTACGAGTTTCCTGAAATCTCAGCAAACCTTTTTCACCCAATCTTGATGAGACTCGCAGGTAATGATCAGTACACCAATCCCACTTGGCTCACCAAATTTCGTTCTTCTCGGTTAAACCGTTCCTTTGCAGGAACCGTTTTCATGTTTAGGTTTCACTCTGTTTTCTCCTATATGGATACATGTAGTTGGAACTCTAAATCAAACACGGTTTGTGCTAGCTCTTTGAAACTTGGCACAATAATGTAGTTCCAAGTTCTATCGGTATGGTTTGTGTCCTATTGAAGTAGCCCCAAGCAGAGACTGACGAGAATCACTTTCATTGAAAGGGGTTGCCAAGCTTCCAAAAAACTACGAGTTTCCTGAAATCTCAGCAAACATTTTTTCACGCAATCTTGATGAGACTCGCAGGTAATGATCAGTACACCAATCCCACTTGGCTCACCAAATTTCGTTTTTCTCGGTTAAACCGTTCCTTTGCAGGAACCGTTTTCATGTTTAGGTTTCACTCTGTTTTCTCCTATATGGATACATGTAGTTGGAACTCTAAATCAAACACGGTTTGTGCTAGCACTTTGAAACTTGGCACAATAATGTAGTTCCAATTTCTATCGCTATTCTTTGTGTCCTATTGAAGTAGCGCCAAGCAGAGACTGACGAGAATCACTTTCAATGAAAGGGTTGCCAAGCTTCCAAAAAACTACGAGTTTCCTGAAATCTCAGCAAACTTTTTTTCACCCAATCTTGATGAGACTCGCAGGTAATGATCAGTACACCAATCCCACTTGGCTCACCAAATTTCGTTCTTCTCGGTTAAACCGTTCCTTTGCAGGAACCGTTTTCATGTTTAGGTTTCACTCTGTTTTCTCCTACATGGATACATGTAGTTGGAACTCTAAATCAAACACGGTTTGTGCTAGCTCTTTGAAACTTGGCACAATAATGTAGTTCCAAATTCTATCGCTATGGTGTGTGTCCTATTGAAGTATCCCGAAGCAGAGAATGACGAGAATCACTTTTATTGAAAGGGGTTGCCAAGGTCCAATAAAGTACGAGTTTCCTGAAATCTCAGCAAACATTTTTTCACCCAATCTTTACGATACTAGCAGGTAATGATCAGTACACCAATCCCACTTGTCTCACCAAATTTCGTTCGTCTCGGTTAAACCGTTCCTTTGCAGGAACCGTTTTCATGTTTAGGTTTCACTCTGTTTTCTCCTATATGGATACATGTAGTTGGAACTCTAAATCAAACACGGTTTGTGCTAGCTCTTTGAAACTTACCACAATAATGTAGTTCCAAGTTCTATCGCTATGGTTTGTGTCCTATTGAAGTAGCCCCAAGCAGAGACTGACTGGAATCACTTTCATTGAAAGGGGTTGCCAAGCTTCCAAAAAACTACGAGTTTCCTGAAATCTCAGCAAACCTTTTTTCACCCAATCTTGATGAGACTCCGCAGGTAATGATCAGTACACCAATCCACTTGGCTCACCAAATTTCGTTCTTCTCGGTTAAACCGTTCCTTTGCAGGAACCGTTTTCATGTTTAGGTTTCACTCTGTTTTCTCCTATATGAATACATTTAGTTGGAACTCTAAATCAAACACGGTTTGTGCTAGCTCTTTGAAACTTGGCACAATAATTGTAAGTTCCAAGTTCTATCGCTATGGTTTGTGTCCTATTGAAGTAGCCCCAAGCAGAGACTGACAGGAATCACTTTCATTGAAAGGGGTTGCCAAGCTTCCAAAAAACTACGAGTTCCTGAAAATCTCAGCAAACCTTTTTTCACCCAATCTTGATGAGACTCGCAGGTAATGATCAGTACACCAATCCCACTTGGCTCACCAAATTCGTTCTTCTCGGTTAAACCGTTCCTTTGCAGGAACCGTTTTCATGTTTAGGTTTCACTCTGTTTTCTCCTATATGGATACATGTAGTTGGAACTCTAAATCAAACACGGTTTGTGCTAGCTCTTTGAAACTTGGCACAATAATGTAGTTCCACGTTCTATCGCTATGGTTTGTGTCCTATTGAAGTAGCCCCAAGCAGAGACTGACGAGAATCACTTTCATTGAAAGGGGTTGCCAAGCTTCCAAAAAACTACGAGTTTCCTGAAATCTCAGCAAACATTTTTTCACCCAATCTTGATGAGACTCGCAGGTAATGATCAGTACACCAATCCCACTTGGCTCACCAAATTTCGTTCTTCTCGGTTAAACCGTTCCTTTGGCAGGAACCGTTTTCATGTTTATGTTTCACTCTGTTATCTCCTATATGGATACATGTAGTTGGAACTCTAAATCAAAACACGGTTTGTGCTACCTTTTTGAAACTTGGCACAATAATGTAGTTCCAAGTTCTATCGCTATGGTTTGTGTCCTATTGATGTAGCCCGAAGCATACACTGACGAGAATCACTTTCATTGAAAGGGGTTGCCAAGCTTCAAAAAACTGCGAGATTCCTGAAATCTCAGCAACCATATTTTCACCAATCTTGATGATACTTGCAGGTAATGATCAGTACACCAATCCCACTTGGTTCACCAAATTTCGTTCTTTTTGGTTAAACCGTTCCTTTGCAGGAACCGTTTTCATGTTTAGGTCTCACTCTATTTTCTCCTATATGGATACATGTAGTTGGGAACCTCTAAATCAAACACGGTTTGTGCTAGCTCTTTGAAACTTGGCACAATAATGTAGTTCCAAGTTCTATCGCTATGGTTGGTGTCCTATTGAAGTAGCCCCAAGCAGAGACTGACGAGAATCACTTTCATTGAAAGGGGTTGCCAAGCTTCCAAAAATCTACGAGTTTCCTGAAATCTCAGCAAACATTTTTTCACCCAATCTTGATGATACTTGCAGGTAATGATCAGTACACCAATCCCACTTGGCTCACCAATTTCGTTCTTCTCGGTTAAACCGTTCCTTTGCAGGAACCGTTTCATGTTTAGGTTTCACTCTGTTTTCTCCTATATGGATACATGTAGTTGGAACTCTAAATCAAACCCGGTTTGTGCTAGCTCTTTCAAACTTGGCACAATAATGTAGTTCCAAGTTCTATCGCTATGGTTTGTGTCCTATTGAAGTAGCCCCAAGCAGAGACTTACGAGAATCACTTTCATTGAAAGGGGTTGCCAAGCTTCCAAAAAACTGCGAGATTCCTGAAATCTCAGCAAACCATATTTTCACCCAATCTTGATGATACTTGCAGGTAATGATCAGTACACCAATCCCACTTGGTTCACCAAATTTCGTTCTTTTTGGTTAAACCGTTCCTTTGCAGGAACCGTTTTCATGTTTAGGTCTCACTCTATTTTCTCCTATATGGATACATGTAGTTGGAACTCTAAATCAAACACGGTTTGTGCTAGCTCTTTGAAACTTGGCACAATAATGTCGTTCCAAGTTCTATCGCTATGGTGTGTGTCCTATTGAAGTAGCCCCAAGCAGAGACTGACAGGAATCACTTTCATTGAAAGGGGTTCCCAAGCTTCCAAAAAACTACGAGTTTCCTGAAATCTCAGCAAACCTTTTTTCACCAATCTTGATGATACCTGCAGGTAATGATCAGTACACCAATCCCACTTGGCTCACCAAATTTCGTTCGTCTCGGTTAAACCGTTCCTTTGCAGGAACAGTTTTCATGTTTAGGTTTCACTCTGTTTTCTCCGATATAGATACATGTAGTGGAACTCTAAATCAAACACGGTTTGTGCTAGCTCTTTGAAACTTGGCACAATAATGTAGTTCCACGTTCAATCGCTATGGTTTGTGTCCTATTGAAGTAGCCCCAAGCAGAGACTGACGAGAATCCCTTTCATTGAAAGGGGTTGCCAAGCTTCCAAAAAACTACGAGTTTCCTGAAATCTCAGCAAACCTTTTTTCACCCAATCTTGATGATACTTGCAGGTAAGGATCAGTACACCAATCCCACATGGCTCACCAAATTTCGTTCTTCTCGGTTAAACCGTTCCTTTGCAGGAACCGTTTTCTTGTTTAGGTTTCACTCTGTTTTCTCCTATATGGAAACATGTAGTTGGAACTCTAAATCAAAAACGGTTTGTGGTAGCTCTTTGAAACTTGGCACAATAATGTAGTTCCAAGTTCTATCTCTATGGTTTGTGTCCTACTGAAGTAGCCCCAAGCAGAGACTGACGAGAATCACTTTCATTGAAAGGGGTTTGCCAAGCTTCCAAAAATCTACGAGTTTCCTGAAATCTCAGCAACCATTTTTCACCCAATCTTGATGATACTTGCAGGTAATTATCAGTACACCAATCCCACTTGGCTCACCAAATTTCGTTCTTCTCGGTTAAACCGTTCCTTTGCAGGAACCGTTTTCATGTTTAGGTTTCACTCTGTTTTTTCCTATATGGATACATGTAGTTGGAACTCTAAATCAAACACGGTTTGTGCTAGCTCTTTGAAACTTGGCACAATAATGTAGTTCCACGTTCAATCGCTATGGTTTGTGTCCTATTGAAGTAGCCCAAGCAGAGACTGACGAGAATCACTTTCATTGAAAGGGGTTGCCAAGCTTCCAAAAAACTACGAATTTCCTGAAATCTCAGCAAACCTTTTTTCACCCAATCTTGAAGATACTTGCAGGTAATGATCAGTACACCAATCCCACTTGGCTCACCAAATTTCGTTCGTCTCTGTTAAACCGTTCATTTGCAGGAACCGTTTTCATGTTTAAGTTTCACTCTGTTTTCTCCTATATAGATACATGTAGTTTGGAACTCTAAATCAAACACGGTTTTGTGCTAGCTCTTTGAAACTTGGCACAATAATGTAGTTCCAAGTTCTATCGCTATGGTTTGTGTCCTATTGAAGTAGCCCCAAGCAGAGACTGACGAGGAATCACTTTCATTGAAAGGGGTTGCCAAGCTTCAAAAAACTACGAGTTTCCTGAAATCTCAGCAAAACTTTTTTCACCCAATCTTTATGATACTTGCAGGTAATTATCAGTACACCAGTCCCACTTGGCTCTCCAAATTTCGTTTTCTCGGTTAAACCATTCCTTTGCAGGAACCGTTTTCATGTTTAGGTTTCACTCTGTTTTCTCCTATATGGATACATGTAGTTGGAACTCTGAATCAAACACGGTTTGTCCTAGCTCTTTGAAACTTTGCACAATAATGTAGTTCCAAGTTCTATCGCTATGGTTTGTGTCCTATTGAAGTAGCCCCAAGCAGAGACTGACGAGAATCACTTTCATTGAAAGGGTTCCCAAGCTTCCAAAAAACTACGAGTTTCCTGAAATCTCAGCAAACCTTTTTCACCCAATCTTGATGATACCTGCAGGTAATGATCAGTACACCAATCCCACTTGGCTCACCAAATTTCGTTCGTCTCGGTTAAACTGTTCCTTTGCAGGAACCGTTTTCATGTTTAGGTTTCACTCTGTTTTCTCCATATAGATACATGTAGTTGGAACTCTAAATCAAACACGGTTTGTGCTAGCTCTTTGAAACTTGGCACAATAATGTAGTTCCAAGTTCTATCGCTATGGTTTGTGTCCTTTTGAAGTAGCCCCAAGCAAAGACTGACGAGAATCACTTTCATTGAAAGGGGTTGCCAAGCTTCCAAAAAACTACGAGTTTCCTGAAATCTCAGCAAACCTTTTTTCACCCAATCTTGATGAGACTTGCAGGTAATGATCAGTACACCAATCCCACTTGGCTCACCAAATTTCGTTCTTCTCGGTTAAACCGTTCCTTTGCAGGAACCGTTTTCATGTTTAGGTTTCACTCTGTTTTCTCCTATATGGATACATGTAGTTGGAACTCTAAATCAAACACGGTTTGTGCTAGCTATTTGAAACTTGGCACAACAATGTAGTTCCATTTCTATCGCTATGGTTTGTGTCCTATTGAAGTAGCCCCAAGCAGAGACTGACGAGAATCACTTTCATTGAAAGGGGTTGCCAAGCTTCCAAGAAACTACGAATTTCCAGAAATCTCAGCAAACCTTTTTTCACCCAATCTTGATGATACTTGCAGGTAATGATCAGTACACCAATCCCACTTGGCTCACCAAATTCGTTCTTCTCGGTTAAACCGTTCCTTTGCAGGAACCGTTTTCATGTTTAGGTTTCACTCTGTTTTCTCCTATATGGATACATGTAGTTGGAACTCTAAATCAAACACGGTTTGTGCTAGCTCTTTGAAACTTGGCACAATAATGTAGTTCCAAGTTCTATCGCTATGTTTTTTGTCCTATTGAAGTAGCCCCAAGCAGAGACTGACGAGAATCACTTTCATTGAAAGGGTTGCCAAGCTTCCAAAAACGACGAGTTTCCTGAAATCTCAGCAAACCTTTTTTCACCCAATCTTGATGATACTTGCAGGTAATGATCAGTACACCAATCCCACTTGGCTCACCAAATTTCGTTCATCTCGGTTAAACCCGTTCCTTTGCAGTAACCCTTTTCATGTTTAGGTTTCACTCTGTTTTCTCCTATATGGATACATGTAGTTTGAACTCTAAATCAAACACGGTTTGTGCTAGCTCTTTGAAACTTACCACAAAAATGTAGTTCCAAGTTCTATCGCTATGGTTTGTGTCCTATTGAAGTAGCCCCAAGCAGAGACTGACGGGAATCACTTTCATTGAAAGGGGTTGCAGCTTCCAAAAAACTACGAGTTTCCTGAAATCTCAGCAAACCTTTTTTCACCCAATCTTGATGAGACTCGCAGGTAATGATCAGTACACCAATCCCACTTGGCTCACCAAATTTCGTTCTTCTCGGTTTAAACCGTTCCTTTGCAGGAACCGTTTTCATGTTTAGGTTTCACTCTGTTTTCTCCTATATGAAAACATGTAGTTGGAACTCTAAATCAAACACGGTTTGTGCTAGCTCTTTGAAACTTGGCACAATAATGTAGTTCCAAGTTCTATCGCTATGGTTTGTGTCCTATTGAAGTAGCCCCAAGCAGAGACTGACAGGAATCACTTTCATTGAAGGGGTTGCCAAGCTTCCAAAAAACTACGAGTTTCCTGAAATCTCAGCAAACCTTTTTTCACCCAATCTTGATGAGACTCGCAGGTAATGATCAGTACACCAATCCCACTTGCTCACCAAATTTCGTTCTTCTCGGTTAAACCGTTCCTTTGCAGGAACCGTTTTCATATTTAGGTTTCACTCTGTTTTCTCCTTTATGGATACATGTAGTTGGAACTCTAAATCAAACACGGTTTGTGCTAGCTCTTTGAAACTTGGCACAATAATGTAGTTCCAAGTTCTATCGCTATGGTTTGTGTCCTATTGAAGTAGCCCCAAGCAGAGACTGACGAGAATCACTTTCATTGAAAGTGGTTGCCAGCTTCCAAAAAACTACGAGTTTCCTGAAATCTCAGCAAACCTTTTTTCACCCAATCTTGATGAGACTCGCAGGTAATGATCAGTACACCAATCCACTTGGCTCACCAAATTTCGTTCTTCTCGGTTAAACCGTTCCTTTGCAGGAACCGTTTTCATGTTTAGGTTTCACTCTGTTTTCTCCTATATGGATACATGTAGTTGGAACTCTAAATCAAACACGGTTTGTGCTAGCTCTTTCAAACTTGGCACAATAATGTAGTTCCAAGTTCTATCGCTATTCTTTGTGTCCTATTGAAGTAGCCCCAAGCAGAGACTGACGAGAATCACTTTCATTGAAAGGGGTTGCCAAGCTTCCAAAAAACTACGAGTTTCCTGAAATCTCAGCAAACCTTTTTCACCCAATCTTGATGAGACTTGCAGGTAATGATCGGTATACCAATCCCACTTGGCTCACCAAATTTCGTTCTTCTCGGTTAAACCGTTCCTTTGCAGGAACCGTTTTCATGTTTAGGTTTCACTCTGTTTTCTCCTATATGCATACATGTAGTTGGAACTCTAAATCAAACACGGTTTGTGCTAGCTCTTTGAAACTTGGCACAATAATGTAGTTCCAAGTTCTATCGCTATGGTTTGTGTCCTATTGAAGTAGCCCCAAGCAGAGACTGACGAGAATCACTTTCATTGAAAGGGGTTGCCAAGCTTCCAAAAAACTACGAGTTTCCTGAAATCTCAGCAAACATTTTTTCACGCAATCTTGATGAGACTCGCAGGTAATGATCAGTACACCAATCCCACTTGGCTCACCAAATTTCGTTCGTCTCGGTTAAACCGTTCCTTTGCAGGAACCGTTTTCATGTTTAGGTTTCACTCTGTTTTCTCCTATATGGATACATGTATTTGGAACTCTAAATCAAACACGGTTTGTGCCTAGCACTTTGAAACTTAGCAGAATAATGTAGTTCCAAGTTCTATCGCTATTCTTTGTGTCCTATTAAAGTAGCCCAAGCAGAGCTGACGAGAATCACTTTCAATGAAAGGTGTTGCCAAACTTCCAAAAACTACGAGTTTCCTGAAATCTCAGCAAACATTTTTTCACCCAATCTTGAGGAGACTCGCAGGTAATGATCAGTACACCAATCCCACTTGGCTCACCAAATTTCGTTCTTCTCGGTTAAACCGTTCCTTTGCAGGAACCGTTTTCATGTTTAGGTTTCACTCTGTTTTCTCCTACATGGATACATGTAGTTGGAACTCTAAATCAAACACGGTTTGTGCTAGCTCTTTGAAACTTGGCACAATAATGTAGTTCCAAATTCTATCGCTATGGTGTGTGTCCTATTGAAGTATCCCCAAGCAGAGAATGACGAGAATCACTTTTATTGAAAGGGGTTGCCAAGGTCAAAAAAGTACGAGTTTCCTGAAATCTCAGCAAACATTTTTTCACCCAATCTTTACGATACTAGCAGGTAATGATCAGTACACCAATCCCACTTGTCTCACCAAATTTCGTTCGTCTCGGTTAAACCGTTCCTTTGCAGGAACCGTTTTCATTGTTTAGGTTTCACTCTGTTTTCTCCTATATGGATACATGTAGTTGGAACTCTAAATCAAACACGGTTTGTGCTAGCTCTTTTGAAACTTACCACAATAATGTAGTTCCAAGTTCTATCGCTATGGTTTGTGTCCTATTGAAGTAGCCCAAGCAGGAGACTGACGGGAATCACTTTCATTGAAAGGGGTTGCCAAGCTTCCAAAAACTACGAGTTTCCTGAAATCTCAGCAAACCTTTTTTCACCCAATCTTGATGAGACTCGCAGGTAATGATCAGTACACCAATCCCACTTGGCTCACCAAATTTAGTTCTTCTCGGTTAAACCGTTTCCTTTGCAGGAACCGTTTTCATGTTTAGGTTTCACTCTGTTTTCTCCTATATGAATACATGTAGTTGGAACTCTAAATCAAACACGGTTTGTGCTAGCTCTTTGAAACTTGGCACAATAATGTAGTTCCAAGTTCTATCGCTATGGTTTGTGTCCTATTGAAGTAGCCCCAAGCAGAGACTGACAGGAATCACTTTCATTGAAAGGGGTTGCCAAGCTTCCAAAAACTACGAGTTTCCTGAAATCTCAGCAAACCTTTTTTCACCCAATCTTGATGAGACTCGCAGGTAATGATCAGTACACCAATCCCACTTGGCTCACCAAATTTCGTTCTTCTCGGTTAAACCGTTCCTTTGCAGGAACCGTTTTCATGTTTAGGTTTCACTCTGTTTTCTCCTATATGGATACATGTAGTTGGAACTCTAAATCAAACACGGTTTGTGCTAGCTCTTTGAAACTTGGCACAATAATGTAGTTCCAAGTTCTATCGCTATGGTTTGTGTCCTATTGAAGTAGCCCCAAGCAGAGACTGACGAGAATCACTTCATTGAAAGGGTTGCCAAGCTTCCAAAAACTACGAGTTTCCTGAAATCTCAGCAACATTTTTTCAACGCAATCTTGATGAGACTCGCAGGTAATGATCAGTACACCAATCCCACTTGGCTCACCAAATTTCGTTTTCTCGGTTAAACCGTTCCTTTGCAGAACCGTTTTCATGTTTAGGTTTCACTCTGTTTTCTCCTATATGGATACATGTAGTTGGAACTCTAAATCAAACACGGTTTGTGCTAGCACTTTGAAACTTGGCACAATAATGTAGTTCCAAGTTCTATCGCTATTCTTTGTGTCCTATTGAAGTAGCGCCAAGCAGAGACTGACGAGAATCACTTTCAATGAAAGGGGTGCCAGCTTCCAAAAACTACGAGTTTCCTGAAATCTCAGCAAACATTTTTTCACCCAATCTTGATGAGACTCGCAGGTAATGATCAGTACACCAATCCCACTTGGCTCACCAAATTTCGTTCTTCTCGGTTAAACCGTTCCTTTGCAGGAACCGTTTTCATGTTTAGGTTTCACTCTGTTTTCTCCTATATGGATACATGTAGTTGGAACTCTAAATCAAACACGGTTTGTGCTAGCTCTTTGAAACTTGGCACAATAATGTAGTTCCAATTCTATCGCTATGGTGTGTGTCCTATTGAAGTATCCCGAAGCAGAGAATGACGAGAATCACTTTTATTGAAAGGGTTGCCAAGTCCAATAAAGTACGAGTTTCCTGAAATCTCAGCAAACATTTTTTCACCCAATCTTTACGATACTAGCAGGTAATGATCAGTACACCAATCCCACTTGTCTCACCAAATTTCGTTCTCTCGGTTAAACCGTTCCTTTGCAGGAACCGTTTTCATGTTTAGGTTTCACTCTGTTTTCTCCTATATGGATACATGTAGTTGGAACTCTAAATCAAACACGGTTTGTGCTAGCTCTTTGAAACTTACCACAATAATGTAGTTCCAAGTTCTATCGCTATGGTTTGTGTCCTATTGAAGTAGCCCCAAGCAGAGACTGACGAGAATCACTTTCATTGAAAGGGGTTGCCCAAGCTTCCAAAAATGTACGAGTTTCCTGAAATCTCAGCAAACCTTTTTTCACCCAATCTTGATGATACTTGCAGGTAATGATGAGTACAACAATCCCACTTGGCTCACCAAATTTCATTCGTCTCGGTTAAACCGTTCTTTGCAGGAACCGTTTCATGTTTAGGTTTCACTCTGTTTTCTCCGATATGGAAACATGTAGTTGGAACTCTAAATCAAACACGGTTTGTGCTAGCTCTTTGAAACTTGGCACAACAATGTAGTTCCAAGTTCTATCACTATGGTTTGTGTCCTATTGAAGTAGCCCCAAGCAGAGACTGACGAGAATCACTTTCATTGAAAGGGGTTGCCAAGTTTCCAAAAAACTACGAGTTTCCTGAAATCTCAGCAACCCTTTTTTCACCCAATCTTGATGATACTTGCAGGTAATGATCAGTACACCAATCCACTTGGCTCACCAAATTACGTTCGTCTCGGTTAAACCGTTCCTTTGCAGGAACCGTTTACATGTTTAGGTTTCACTCTGTTTTTCTCCTATATAGATACATTTAGTTGGAACTCTAAAACAAACACGGTTTGTGAAAGCTCTTTGAAACTTGGCACAATAATGTAGTTCCAAGTTCTATCGCTATGGTTTGTGTCCTATTGAAGTAGCCTCAAGCAGAAACTGACGAGAATCACTTTCATTGAAAGGGGTTGCAAAGCTTCCAAGAAACTACGAGTTTCCTGAAATCTCAGCAAACATTTTTTCACCCAATCTTGATTATACTTGCATGTAATGATCAGTACACCAATCCCACTTGGCTCTCCAAATTTCGTTCATCTCGGTTAACCGTTCCTTTGCAGGAACAGTTTTTCATGTTTAGGTTTCACTCTGTTTTCTCCTATATAGATACATGTAGTTGGAACTCTAAATCAAACACGGTTTGTGCTAGCTCTTTGAAACTTGGCACAATAATGTAGTTCCACGTTCAATCGCTATGGTTTGTGTCCCATTGAAGTAGCCCCAAGCAGAGACTGACGAGAATCACTTTCATTGAAAGGGGTTGCCAAGCTTCCAAAAAACTACGAGTTTCCTGAAATCTCAGCAAACCTTTTTTCACCCAATCTTGAAGATACATGCAGGTAATGATCACTACACCAATCCCACTTGGCTCTCCAAATTTCGTTCTTCTAGGTTAAACCATTCCTTTGCAGGAACCGTTTTCATGTTTAGGTTTCACTCTGTTTCTCCTATATAGATACATGTAGTTGGAACTCTAAATCAAACACGATTTGTGCTATCTCTTTGAAACTTGGCACAATAATGTAGTTCCAAGTTCTATCGCTATGTTTGTGTCCTATTGAAGTAGCCCCAAGCAGAGACTGACGAGAATCACTTTCATTGAAAGGGGTTGCAAAGCTTCCAAGAAACTACGAGTTTCCTGAAATCTCAGCAAACAGTTTTTCACCCATCTTGATTATACTTGCATGTAATGATCAGTACACCAATCCCACTTGGCTCTCCAAATTTCGTTCATCTCGGTTAAACCGTTCCTTTGCAGGAACAGTTTTCATGTTTAGGTTTCACTCTGTTTTCTCCTATATAGATACATGTAGTGGAACTCTAAATCAAACACGGTTTGTGCTAGCTCTTTGAAACTTGGCACAATAATGTAGTTCCACGTTCAATCGCTATGGTTTGTGTCCTATTGAAGTAGCCCCAAGGGGTTGCCAAGCTTCCAAAAAACTACGAGTTTCCTGAAATCTCAGCAAACCTTTTCACCCAATCTTGATGATACTTGCAGGTAAGGATCAGTACACCAATCCCACTTGGCTCACCAATTTCGTTCTTCTCGGTTAAACCGTTCCTTTGCAGGAACCGTTTTTTTGTTTAGGTTTCACTCTGTTTTCTCCTATATGGAAACATGTAGTTGGAACTCTAAATCAAAACGGTTTGTGGTAGCTCTTTGAAACTTGGCACAATAATGTAGTTCCAAGTTCTATCTCTATGGTTTGTGTCCTATTGAAGTAGCCCCAAGCAGAGACTGACGAGAATCACTTTCATTGAAAGGGATTGCCAAGCTTCCAAAAATCTACGAGTTTCCTGAAATCTCAGCAAACCTTTTTCAACCAAACTTGATGATACTTGCAGGTAATTATCAGTACACCAATCCCACTTGGCTCACCAAATTTTCGTTCTTCTCGGTTAAACCGTTCCTTTGCAGGAACCGTTTTCATGTTAGGTTTCACTCTGTTTTCTCCTATATAGATACATGTAGTTGGAACTCTAAATCAACACGGTTGTGCTAGCTCTTTGAAACTTGGCACAACAATGTAGTTCCAAGTTCTATCACTATGGTTTGTGTCCTATTGAAGTAGCCCCAAGCAGAGACTGACGAGAAATCACTTTCATTGAAAGGGGTTGCCAAGCTTCCAAAAAACTACGAGGTTTCTGAAATCTCAGCAAACCTTTTTTCACCCAAACTTGATGATACTTGCAGGTAATGATCAGTACACCAATCCCACTTGGCTCACCAAATTACGTTCGTCTCGGTTAAACCGTTCCTTTGCAGGAACCGTTTTCATGTTTAGGTTTCACTCTGTTTTCTCCTATATATAGATACATTTAGTTGGAACTCTAAAACAAACACGGTTGTGAAAGCTCTTTGAAACTTGGCACAATAATGTAGTTCCAAGTTCTGTCGCTATGGTTTGTGTCCTATTGAAGTATCCCCAAGAAGAGACTGACGAGAATCACTTTCATTGAAAGGGGTTGCAAGCTTCCAAGAAACTACGAGTTTCCTGAAATCTCAGCAAACCTTTTTCACCCAATTAGATTATACTTGCATGTAATGATCAGTACACCAATCCACTTGGCTCTCCAAATTTCGTTTTCTCGGTTAAACCATTCCTTTGCAGGAACCGTTTTCATGTTTAGGTTTCACTCTGTTTTCTCCTATATGGATACATGTAGTTGGAACTCTGAATCAAAAAACGGTTTGTCCTAGCTCTTTGAAACTTTGCACAATAATGTAGTTCCAAGTTCTATCGCTATGGTTTGTGTCCTATTGAAGTAGCCCCAAGCAGAGACTGACGAGAATCACTTTCATTGAAAGGGGTTCCCAAGCTTCCAAAAAACTACGAGTTTCCTGAAATCTCAGCAAACCTTTTTCACCCAATCTTGATGATACCTGCAGGTAATGATCAGTACACCAATCCACTTGGCTCACCAAATTTCGTTCGTCTCGGTTAAACCGTTCCTTTGCAGGAACCGTTTTCATGTTTAGGTTTCACTCTGTTTTCTCCTAAGTAGATACATGTAGTTGGAACTCTAAATCAAACACGGTTTGTGCTAGCTCTTTGAAACTTGGCACAATAATGTAGTTCCAACTTCTATCGCTATGGTTTGTGTCCTATTGAAGTAGCCCCAAGCAGAGACTGACGAGAATCACTTTCATTGAAAGGGGTTGCCAAGCTTCCAAAAAACTACGAGTTTTCCTGAAATCTCAGCAAACCTTTTTTCAACCAATCTTGATGATACTTGCAGGTAATGATCAGTACACCAATGCCACTTGGCTCACCAAATTTCGTTCTTCTCGGTTAAACGGTTCCTTTGCAGGAACCGTTTTCATGTTTAGGTTTCACTCTGTTTTCTAATATATGGATACATGTAGTTGGAACTCTAAATGAAAAAACGGTTTGTGCTAGCTCTTGG
>NW_027552116.1:0-45840 GCF_045843805.1 Urocitellus parryii | reverse complement strand
GTTGGAACTCTAAATCAAACACGGTTTGTGCTAGCTCTTTGAAACTTGGCACAATAATGTAGTTCCAACTTCTATCGCTATGGTTTGTGTGCTATTGAAGTAGCCCCAAGCAGAGACTGACGAGAATCCCGTTCATTGAAAGGGGTTGCCAAGCATCCAAAATACTACGAGTTTCCTGAAATCTCAGCAAACATTTTTTCACAAAATCTTGATGATACTTCCAGGTAGTGATCAGTACACGAATCTCACTTGGCTCACTAAATTCGTTCTTCTAGGTTAAACCGTTCCTTTGCAGTAACCGTTTTCATGTTTAGGTTTCACTCTGTTTTCTCCTATATGGATACATGTAGTTGGAACTCTAAATCAAACACGGTTTGTGCTAGCTCTTTGAAACTTGGCACAATAATGTAGTTCCAAGTTCTATCGCTATGGTTTGTGTGCTATTGAAGTAGCCCCAAGCAGAGACTGACGAGAATCCCTTTCATTGAAAGGGGTTGCCAAGCTTCCAAAAAACTGCGAGTTTCCTGAAATCTCAGCAAACATTTTTTCACCCAGTCTTGATGATACTTCCATTTAATGATCAGTACACCAATCCCACTTGGCTCACTAAATTTCGTTCTTCTAGGTTAAACCGTTCCTTTGCAGTAACCGTTTTCATGTTTAGGTTTCACTCTGTTTTCTCCTATATGGATACATGTAGTTGGAACTCTAAATCAAACACGGTTTGTGCTAGCTCTTTGAAACTTGGCACAATAATGTAGTTCCAATTCTATCGCTATGGTTTGTGTGCTATTGTAGTAGCCCCAAGCAGAGACTGACGAGAATCCCGTTCATTGAAAGGCGTTGCCAAGCTTCCAAAATACTACGAGTTTCCTGAAATCTCAGCAAACATTTTTTCACCCAATCTTGATGATACTTCCAGGTAGTGATCAGTACACGAATCTCACTTGGCTCACTAAATTCGTTCCTCTGGGTTAAACCGTTCCTTTGCAGTAACCGTTTTCATGTTTAGGTTTCACTCTGTTTTCTCCTATATGGATACATGTAGTTGGAACTCTAAATCAAACACGGTTTGTGCTAGCTCCTTGAAACTTGGCATAATAATGTAGTTCCAAGTTCTATCGCTATGGTTTGTGTGCTATTGAAGTAGCCCCAAACAGAGACTGACGAGAATCCCTTTCATAGAAAGGGGTTGCCAGGCTTCCAAAAAACTGCGAGTTTCCTGAAATCTCAGCAAACATTTTTTCACCCAATCTTGATGATACTTCCATTTAATGATCAGTACACCAATCCCACTTGGCTCACCAAATTTCGTTCTTCTAGGTTAAACCGTTCCTTTGCAGTAACCGTTTTCATGTTTAGGTTTCACTCTGTTTTCTCCTATATGGATACATGTAGTTGGAACTCTAAATCAAACACGGTTTGTGCTAGCTCTTTGAAACTTGGCACAATAATGTAGTTCCAACTTCTATCGCTATGGTTTGTGTGCTATTGAAGTAGCCCCAAGCAGAGACTGACGAGAATCACTTTCATTGAAAGGGGTTGCCAGGCTTCCAAAAAACTGCGAGTTTCGTGAAATCTCAGCAAACATTTTTTCAACCAGTCTTGATGATACTTCCATTTAATGATCAGTACACCAATCCCACTTGGCTCACCAAATTTCGTTCTTCTAGGTTAAACCGTTCCTTTGCAGTAACCGTTTTCATGTTTAGGTTTCACTCTGTTTTCTCCTATATGGATACATGTAGTTGGAACTCTAAATCAAACACGGTTTGTGCTAGCTCTTTGAAACTTGGCACAATAATGTAGTTCCAATTCTATCGCTATGGTTTGTGTGCTATTGTAGTAGCCCCAAGCAGAGACTGACGAGAATCCCGTTCATTGAAAGGCGTTGCCAAGCTTCCAAAATACTACGAGTTTCCTGAAATCTCAGCAAACATTTTTTCACCCAATCTTGATGATAGTTCCAGGTAGTGATCAGTACACGAATCTCACTTGGCTCACTAAAGTCGTTCCTCTGGGTTAAACCGTTCCTTTGCAGTAACCGTTTTCATGTTTAGGTTTCACTCTGTTTTCTCCTATATGGATACATGTAGTTGGAACTCTAAATCAAACACGGTTTGTGCTAGCTCTTTGAAACTTGGCACAATAATGTAGTTCCAACTTCTATCGCTATGGTTTGTGTGGTATTGAAGTAGCCCCAAGCAGAGGCTGACGAGAAACCCTTTCATTGAAAGGCGTTGCCAAGCTTCCAAAATACTACGAGTTTCCTGAAATCTCAGCAAACATTTTTTCACCCAATCTTGATGATACTTGCAGGTAGTGATCAGTACACGAATCTCACTTGGCTCAATAAATTTCGTTCTTCTAGGTTAAACCGTTCCTTTGCAGTAACCGTTTTCATGTTTAGGTTTCACTGTGTTTTCTCCTATGTGGATACATGTTGTTGGAACTCTAAATCAAACACGGTTTGTGCTAGCTCTTTGAAACTTGGCACAATAATGTAGTTCCAACTTCTATCGCTATGGTTTGTGTTCTATTGAAGTGGCCCCAAGCAGAGACTGACGAGATTCCCTTTCATTGAAAGGGGTTGCCAAGCTTCCAAAAAACTACGTGTTTCCTGAAATCTCAGCAAACTTTTTTTCACCCAATCTTGATGATACTTCCATTTAATGATCAGTACACCAATCCCTTTGGCTCACCTAATTTCGTTCTTCTAGGTTAAACCGTTCCTTTGCAGTAACCGTTTTCATGTTTAGGTTTCACTCTGTTTTCTCCTATATGGATACATGTAGTTGGAACTCTAAATCAAACACGGTTTGTGCTAGCTCTTTGAAACTTGGCACAATAATGTAGTTCCAACTTCTATCGCTATGGTTTGTGTGCTATTGAAGTAGCCCCAAGCAGAGACTGACGAGAATCCCGTTCATTGAAAGGCGTTGCCAAGCTTCCAAAATACTACGAGTTTCCTGAAATCTCAGCAAACATTTTTTCACAAAATCTTGATGATACTTCCAGGTAGTGATCAGTACACGAATCTCACTTGGCTCACTAAATTCGTTCTTCTAGGTTTAACCGTTCCTTTGCAGTAACCGTTTTCATGTTTAGGTTTCACAGTGTTTTCTCCTATGTGGATACATGTTGTTGGAACTCTAAATCAAACACGGTTTGTGCTAGCTCTTTGAAACTTGGCACAATCATGTAGTTCCAAGTTCTATCGCTATGGTTTGTGTGCTATTGCAGCAGCCCCAAGCAGAGACTGACGAGAATCCCTTTCATTGAAAGGGGTTGCCAAGCTTGCAAAAAACTGCGAGTATCCTGAAATCTCAGCAAACATTTTTTCACCCAGTCTTGATGATACTTCCATTTAATGATCAGTACACCAATCCCACTTGGCTCACCAAATTTCGTTCTTCTAGGTTAAACCGTTCCTTTGCAGTAACCGTTTTCATGTTTAGGTTTCACTCTGTTTTCTCCTATATGGATACATGTAGTTGGAACTCTAAATCAAACACGGTTTGTGCTAGCTCTTTGAAACTTGGCACAATAATGTAGTTCCAACTTCTATCGCTATGGTTTGTGTGCTATTGTAGTAGCCCCAAGCAGAGACTGACGAGAATCCCGTTCATTGAAAGGCGTTGCCAATCTTCCAAAATACTACGGGTTTCCTGAAATCTCAGCAAACATTTTTTCACCCAATCTTGATGATACTTGCAGGTAGTGATCAGTACACGAATCTCACTTGGCTCACTAAATTCGTTCTTCTAGGTTAAACCGTTCCTTTGCAGAAACCGTTTTCATGTTTAGGTTTCACTCTGTTTTCTCCTATATGGATACATGTAGTTGGAACTCTAAATCAAACACGGTTTGTGCTAGCTCTTTGAAACTTGGCACAATAATGTAGTTCCAACTTCTATCGCTATGGTTTGTGTGGTATTGAAGTAGCCCCATGCAGAGACTGACGAGAATCCCGTTCATTGAAAGGCGTTGCCAAGCTTCCAAAATACTACCAGTTTCCTGAAATCTCAGCAAACATTTTTTCACCCAATCTTGATGATACTTGCAGGTAGTGATCAGTACACGAATCTCACTTGGCTCACTAAATTTCGTTCTTCTAGGTTAAACCGTTCCTTTGCAGTAACCGTTTTCATGTTTAGGTTTCACTCTGTTTTCTCCTACATGGATACATGTAGTTGGAACTCTAAATCAAACACGGTTTGTGCTAGCTCTTTGAAACTTTGCACAATAATATAGTTCCAAGCTCTATCGCTATGGTTTGTGTGCTATTGAAGTAGCCCCAAGCAGAGACTGACGAGAATCCCTTTCATTGAAAGGGGTTTCCAGTCTTCCAGAAAACTGCGAGTTTCCTGAAATCACAGCAAACATTTTTTCACCCAGTCTTGATGATACTTCCATTTAATGATCACTACACCAATCCCAGTTGGCTCACCAAGTTTCGTTCTTCTAGGTTAAACTGTTCCTTTGCAGTAACCGTTTTCATGTTTAGGTTTCACTCTGTTATCTCCTATATGGATACATGTAGTTGGAACTCTAAATCAAACACGGTTTGTGCTAGCTCTTTGAAACTTGGCACAATAATGTAGTTCCAACTTCTATCGCTATGGTTTGTGTGCTATTGAAGTAGCCCCAAGCAGAGGCTGACGAGAAACCCTTTCATTGAAAGGCGTTGCCAAGCTTCCAAAATACTACGAGTTTCCTGAAATCTCAGCAAACATTTTTTCACCCAGTCTTGATGATACTTCAATTTAATGATCAGTACACCAATCCCACTTGGCTCACCAAAGTTCGTTCTTCTAGGTTAAACCGTTCCTTTGCAGTAACCGTTTTCATGTTTAGGTTTCACTCTGTTTTCTCCTATATGGATACATGTAGTTGGAATTCTAAATCAAACACGGTTTGTGCTAGCTCTTTGAAACTTGGCACAATAATGTAGTTCCAACTTCTATCGCTATGGTTTGTGTGCTATTGTAGTAGCCCCAAGCAGAGACTGACGAGAATCCCGTTCATTGAAAGGCGTTGCCAAGCTTCCAAAATACTACGAGTTTCCTGAAATCTCAGCAAACATTTTTTCACCCAATCTTGATGATACTTCCAGGTAGTGATCAGTACTCGAATCTCACTTGGCTCACTAAATTCGTTCTTCTAGGTTAAACCGTTCCTTTGCAGTAACCGTTTTCATGTTTAGGTTTCACTCTGTTTTCTCCTATATGGATACATGTAGTTGGAACTCTAAATCAAACACGGTTTGTGCTAGCTCTTTGAAACTTGGCACAATAATGTAGTTCCAAGTTCTATCGCTATGGTTTGTGTGGTATTGGAGTAGCCCCAAGCAGAGGCTGACGAGAAACCCTTTCATTGAAAGGCGTTGCCAAGCTTCCAAAATACTACGAGTTTCCTGAAATCTCAGCAAACATTTTTTCACCCAATCTTGATGATACTTGCAGGTAGTGATCAGCACACGTATCTCACTTGGCTCACTAAATTTCGTTCTTCTAGGTTAAACCGTTCCTTTGCAGTAACCGTTTTCATGTTTAGGTTTCACTCTGTTTTCTCCTATATGGATACATGTAGTTGGAACACTAAATCAAACACGGTTTGTGCTAGCTCTTTGAAACTTGGCACAATAATGTAGTTCCAAGTTCTATCGCTATGGTTTGTGTGCTATTGAAGTAGCCCCAAGCAGAGACTGACGAGAATCTCTTTCATTGAAAGGGGTTTCCAGTCTTCCAGAAAACTGCGAGTTTCCTGAAATCACAGCAAACATTTTTTCACCCAGTCTTGATGATACTTCCATTTAATGATCAGTACACCAATCCCAGTTGGCTCACCAAATTTCGTTCTTCTAGGTTAAACTGTTCCTTTGCAGTAACCGTTTTCATGTTTAGGTTTCACTCTGTTTTCTCCGATATGGATACATGTAGTTGGAACTCTAAATCAAACACGGTTTGTGCTAACTCTTTGAAACTTGGCACAATAATGTAGTTCCAACTTCTATCGCTATGGTTTGTGTGCTATTGAAGTAGCCCCAAGCAGAGGCTGACGAGAAACCCTTTCATTTAAAGGCGTTGCCAAGCTTCCAAAATACTACGAGTTTCCTGAAATCTCAGCAAACATTTTTTCACCCAATCTTGATGATACTTGCAGGTAGTGATCAGTACACGAATCTCACTTGGCTCACTAAATTTCGTTCTTCTAGGTTAAACCGTTCCTTTGCAGTAACCGTTTTCATGTTTAGGTTTCACTCTGTTTTCTCCTATATGGATATATGTAGTTGGAACTCTAAATCAAACACGGTTTGTGCTAGCTCTTTGAAACTTGGCACAATAATGTAGTTCCAAGTTCTATCACTATGATTTGTGTGCTATTGAAGCAGCCCCAAGCAGAGACTGACGAGAATCCCTTTCATTGAAAGGGGTTTCCAATCTTCCAGAAAACTGCGAGTTTCCTGAAATCACAGCAAACATTTTTTCACCCAGTCTTGATGATACTTCCATTTAATGATCAGTACACCAATCCCACTTGGCTCACCAAATTTCGTTCTTCTAGGTTAAACTGTTCCTTTGCAGTAACCGTTTTCATGTTTAGGTTTCACTCTGTTTTCTCCGATATGGATACATGTAGTTGGAACTCTAAATCAAACACGGTTTGTGCTAGCTCTTTGAAACTTGGCACAATAATGTACTTCCAACTTCTATCGCTATGGTTTGTGTGCTATTGAAGTAGCCCCAAGCAGAGGCTGACGAGAATCCCTTTCATTGAAAGGCGTTGCCAAGCTTCCAAAATACTACGAGTTTCCTGAAATCTCAGCAAACATTTTTGCACCCAATCTTGATGATACTTGCAGGTAGTGATCAGTACACGAATCTCACTTGGCTCACTAAATTTCGTTCTTCTAGGTTAAACCGTTCCTTTGCAGTAACCGTTTTCATGTTTAGGTTTCACTCTGTTTTCCCCTATATGGATACATGTAGTTGGAACTCTAAATCAAACACGGTTTGTGCTAGCTCTTTGAAACTTGGCACAATAATGTACTTCCAACTTCTATCGCTATGGTTTGTGTGCTATTGAAGTAGCCCCAAGCAGAGGCTGACGAGAATCCCTTTCATTGAAAGGCGTTGCCAAGCTTCCAAAATACTACGAGTTTCCTGAAATCTCAGCAAACATTTTTTCACCCAATCTTGATGATACTTGCAGGTAGTGATCAGTACACGAATCTCACTTGGCTCACTAAATTTCGTTCTTCTAGGTTAAACCGTTCCTTTGCAGTAACCGTTTTCATGTTTAGGTTTCACTCTGTTTTCCCCTATATGGATACATGTAGTTGGAACTCTAAATCAAACACGGTTTGTGCTAGCTCTTTGAAACTTGGCACAATAATGTAGTTCCAAGTACTATCGCTACGGTTTGTGTGCTATTGAAGTAGCCCCAAGCAGAGACTGACGAGAATCCCTTTCATTGAAAGGGGTTTCCAATCTTCCAGAAAACGGCGAGTTTCCTGAAATCAAAGCAAACATTTTTTTCATCCAGTCTTGATGATACTTCCATTTAATGATCAGTACACCAATCCCACTTGGCTCACCAAATTTCGTTCTTCTAGGTTAAACCATTCCTTTGCAGTAACCGTTTTCATGTTTAGGTTTCACTCTGTTATCTCCTATATGGATACATGTAGTTGGAACTCTAAATCAAACACGGTTTGTGCTAGCTCTTTGAAACTTGGCACAATAATGTAGTTCCAAGTACTATCGCTACGGTTTGTGTGCTATTGAAGTAGCCCCAAGCAGAGACTGACGAGAATCACTTTCATTGAAAGGGGTGTCCAGGCTTCCAGAAAACTTCGAGTTTCCTGAAATCACAGCAAACATTTTTTCACCCAGTCTTGATGATACTTCCATTTAATGATCAGTACACCAATCCCACTTGGCTCACTAAATTTCGTTCTTCTAGGTTAAACCGTTCCTTTGCAGTAACCGTTTTCATGTTTAGGTTTCACTCTGTTTTCTCCTATATGGATACATGTAGTTGGAACTCTAAATCAAACACGGTTTGTGCTAGCTCTTTGAAACTTGGCACAATAATGTAGTTCCAATTCTATCGCTATGGTTTGTGTGCTATTGTAGTAGCCCCAAGCAGAGACTGACGAGAATCCCGTTCATTGAAAGGCGTTGCCAAGCTTCCAAAATACTACGAGTTTCCTGAAATCTCAGCAAACATTTTTTCACCCAATCTTGATGATACTTCCAGGTAGTGATCAGTACACGAATCTCACTTGGCTCACTAAATTCGTTCCTCTGGGTTAAACCGTTCCTTTGCAGTAACCGTTTTCATGTTTAGGTTTCACTCTGTTTTCTCCTATATGGATACATGTAGTTGGAACTCTAAATCAAACATGGTTTGTGCTAGCTCCTTGAAACTTGGCATAATAATGTAGTTCCAAGTTCTATCGCTATGGTTTGTGTGCTATTGAAGTAGCCCCAAACAGAGACTGACGAGAATCCCTTTCATAGAAAGGGGTTGCCAGGCTTCCAAAAAACTGCGAGTTTCCTGAAATCTCAGCAAACATTTTTTCACCCAATCTTGATGATACTTCCATTTAATGATCAGTACACCAATCCCACTTGGCTCACCAAATTTCGTTCTTCTAGGTTAAACCGTTCCTTTGCAGTAACCGTTTTCATGTTTAGGTTTCACTCTGTTTTCTCCTATATGGATACATGTAGTTGGAACTCTAAATCAAACACGGTTTGTGCTAGCTCTTTGAAACTTGGCACAATAATGTAGTTCCAACTTCTATCGCTATGGTTTGTGTGCTATTGAAGTAGCCCCAAGCAGAGACTGACGAGAATCACTTTCATTGAAAGGGGTTGCCAGGCTTCCAAAAAACTGCGAGTTTCGTGAAATCTCAGCAAACATTTTTTCAACCAGTCTTGATGATACTTCCATTTAATGATCAGTACACCAATCCCACTTGGCTCACCAAATTTCGTTCTTCTAGGTTAAACCGTTCCTTTGCAGTAACCGTTTTCATGTTTAGGTTTCACTCTGTTTTCTCCTATATGGATACATGTAGTTGGAACTCTAAATCAAACACGGTTTGTGCTAGCTCTTTGAAACTTGGCACAATAATGTAGTTCCAATTCTATCGCTATGGTTTGTGTGCTATTGTAGTAGCCCCAAGCAGAGACTGACGAGAATCCCGTTCATTGAAAGGCGTTGCCAAGCTTCCAAAATACTACGAGTTTCCTGAAATCTCAGCAAACATTTTTTCACCCAATCTTGATGATAGTTCCAGGTAGTGATCAGTACACGAATCTCACTTGGCTCACTAAAGTCGTTCCTCTGGGTTAAACCGTTCCTTTGCAGTAACCGTTTTCATGTTTAGGTTTCACTCTGTTTTCTCCTATATGGATACATGTAGTTGGAACTCTAAATCAAACACGGTTTGTGCTAGCTCTTTGAAACTTGGCACAATAATGTAGTTCCAACTTCTATCGCTATGGTTTGTGTGGTATTGAAGTAGCCCCAAGCAGAGGCTGACGAGAAACCCTTTCATTGAAAGGCGTTGCCAAGCTTCCAAAATACTACGAGTTTCCTGAAATCTCAGCAAACATTTTTTCACCCAATCTTGATGATACTTGCAGGTAGTGATCAGTACACGAATCTCACTTGGCTCAATAAATTTCGTTCTTCTAGGTTAAACCGTTCCTTTGCAGTAACCGTTTTCATGTTTAGGTTTCACTGTGTTTTCTCCTATGTGGATACATGTTGTTGGAACTCTAAATCAAACACGGTTTGTGCTAGCTCTTTGAAACTTGGCACAATAATGTAGTTCCAACTTCTATCGCTATGGTTTGTGTTCTATTGAAGTGGCCCCAAGCAGAGACTGACGAGATTCCCTTTCATTGAAAGGGGTTGCCAAGCTTCCAAAAAACTACGTGTTTCCTGAAATCTCAGCAAACTTTTTTTCACCCAATCTTGATGATACTTCCATTTAATGATCAGTACACCAATCCCTTTGGCTCACCTAATTTCGTTCTTCTAGGTTAAACCGTTCCTTTGCAGTAACCGTTTTCATGTTTAGGTTTCACTCTGTTTTCTCCTATATGGATACATGTAGTTGGAACTCTAAATCAAACACGGTTTGTGCTAGCTCTTTGAAACTTGGCACAATAATGTAGTTCCAACTTCTATCGCTATGGTTTGTGTGCTATTGAAGTAGCCCCAAGCAGAGACTGACGAGAATCCCGTTCATTGAAAGGCGTTGCCAAGCTTCCAAAATACTACGAGTTTCCTGAAATCTCAGCAAACATTTTTTCACAAAATCTTGATGATACTTCCAGGTAGTGATCAGTACACGAATCTCACTTGGCTCACTAAATTCGTTCTTCTAGGTTTAACCGTTCCTTTGCAGTAACCGTTTTCATGTTTAGGTTTCACAGTGTTTTCTCCTATGTGGATACATGTTGTTGGAACTCTAAATCAAACACGGTTTGTGCTAGCTCTTTGAAACTTGGCACAATCATGTAGTTCCAAGTTCTATCGCTATGGTTTGTGTGCTATTGCAGCAGCCCCAAGCAGAGACTGACGAGAATCCCTTTCATTGAAAGGGGTTGCCAAGCTTGCAAAAAACTGCGAGTATCCTGAAATCTCAGCAAACATTTTTTCACCCAGTCTTGATGATACTTCCATTTAATGATCAGTACACCAATCCCACTTGGCTCACCAAATTTCGTTCTTCTAGGTTAAACCGTTCCTTTGCAGTAACCGTTTTCATGTTTAGGTTTCACTCTGTTTTCTCCTATATGGATACATGTAGTTGGAACTCTAAATCAAACACGGTTTGTGCTAGCTCTTTGAAACTTGGCACAATAATGTAGTTCCAACTTCTATCGCTATGGTTTGTGTGCTATTGTAGTAGCCCCAAGCAGAGACTGACGAGAATCCCGTTCATTGAAAGGCGTTGCCAATCTTCCAAAATACTACGGGTTTCCTGAAATCTCAGCAAACATTTTTTCACCCAATCTTGATGATACTTGCAGGTAGTGATCAGTACACGAATCTCACTTGGCTCACTAAATTCGTTCTTCTAGGTTAAACCGTTCCTTTGCAGAAACCGTTTTCATGTTTAGGTTTCACTCTGTTTTCTCCTATATGGATACATGTAGTTGGAACTCTAAATCAAACACGGTTTGTGCTAGCTCTTTGAAACTTGGCACAATAATGTAGTTCCAACTTCTATCGCTATGGTTTGTGTGGTATTGAAGTAGCCCCATGCAGAGACTGACGAGAATCCCGTTCATTGAAAGGCGTTGCCAAGCTTCCAAAATACTACCAGTTTCCTGAAATCTCAGCAAACATTTTTTCACCCAATCTTGATGATACTTGCAGGTAGTGATCAGTACACGAATCTCACTTGGCTCACTAAATTTCGTTCTTCTAGGTTAAACCGTTCCTTTGCAGTAACCGTTTTCATGTTTAGGTTTCACTCTGTTTTCTCCTACATGGATACATGTAGTTGGAACTCTAAATCAAACACGGTTTGTGCTAGCTCTTTGAAACTTTGCACAATAATATAGTTCCAAGCTCTATCGCTATGGTTTGTGTGCTATTGAAGTAGCCCCAAGCAGAGACTGACGAGAATCCCTTTCATTGAAAGGGGTTTCCAGTCTTCCAGAAAACTGCGAGTTTCCTGAAATCACAGCAAACATTTTTTCACCCAGTCTTGATGATACTTCCATTTAATGATCACTACACCAATCCCAGTTGGCTCACCAAGTTTCGTTCTTCTAGGTTAAACTGTTCCTTTGCAGTAACCGTTTTCATGTTTAGGTTTCACTCTGTTATCTCCTATATGGATACATGTAGTTGGAACTCTAAATCAAACACGGTTTGTGCTAGCTCTTTGAAACTTGGCACAATAATGTAGTTCCAACTTCTATCGCTATGGTTTGTGTGCTATTGAAGTAGCCCCAAGCAGAGACTGACGAGAATCCCGTTCATTGAAAGGCGTTGCCAAGCTTCCAAAATACTACGAGTTTCCTGAAATCTCAGCAAACATTTTTTCACAAAATCTTGATGATACTTCCAGGTAGTGATCAGTACACGAATCTCACTTGGCTCACTAAATTCGTTCTTCTAGGTTTAACCGTTCCTTTGCAGTAACCGTTTTCATGTTTAGGTTTCACAGTGTTTTCTCCTATGTGGATACATGTTGTTGGAACTCTAAATCAAACACGGTTTGTGCTAGCTCTTTGAAACTTGGCACAATCATGTAGTTCCAAGTTCTATCGCTATGGTTTGTGTGCTATTGCAGCAGCCCCAAGCAGAGACTGACGAGAATCCCTTTCATTGAAAGGGGTTGCCAAGCTTGCAAAAAACTGCGAGTATCCTGAAATCTCAGCAAACATTTTTTCACCCAGTCTTGATGATACTTCCATTTAATGATCAGTACACCAATCCCACTTGGCTCACCAAATTTCGTTCTTCTAGGTTAAACCGTTCCTTTGCAGTAACCGTTTTCATGTTTAGGTTTCACTCTGTTTTCTCCTATATGGATACATGTAGTTGGAACTCTAAATCAAACACGGTTTGTGCTAGCTCTTTGAAACTTGGCACAATAATGTAGTTCCAACTTCTATCGCTATGGTTTGTGTGCTATTGTAGTAGCCCCAAGCAGAGACTGACGAGAATCCCGTTCATTGAAAGGCGTTGCCAATCTTCCAAAATACTACGGGTTTCCTGAAATCTCAGCAAACATTTTTTCACCCAATCTTGATGATACTTGCAGGTAGTGATCAGTACACGAATCTCACTTGGCTCACTAAATTCGTTCTTCTAGGTTAAACCGTTCCTTTGCAGAAACCGTTTTCATGTTTAGGTTTCACTCTGTTTTCTCCTATATGGATACATGTAGTTGGAACTCTAAATCAAACACGGTTTGTGCTAGCTCTTTGAAACTTGGCACAATAATGTAGTTCCAACTTCTATCGCTATGGTTTGTGTGGTATTGAAGTAGCCCCATGCAGAGACTGACGAGAATCCCGTTCATTGAAAGGCGTTGCCAAGCTTCCAAAATACTACCAGTTTCCTGAAATCTCAGCAAACATTTTTTCACCCAATCTTGATGATACTTGCAGGTAGTGATCAGTACACGAATCTCACTTGGCTCACTAAATTTCGTTCTTCTAGGTTAAACCGTTCCTTTGCAGTAACCGTTTTCATGTTTAGGTTTCACTCTGTTTTCTCCTACATGGATACATGTAGTTGGAACTCTAAATCAAACACGGTTTGTGCTAGCTCTTTGAAACTTTGCACAATAATATAGTTCCAAGCTCTATCGCTATGGTTTGTGTGCTATTGAAGTAGCCCCAAGCAGAGACTGACGAGAATCCCTTTCATTGAAAGGGGTTTCCAGTCTTCCAGAAAACTGCGAGTTTCCTGAAATCACAGCAAACATTTTTTCACCCAGTCTTGATGATACTTCCATTTAATGATCACTACACCAATCCCAGTTGGCTCACCAAGTTTCGTTCTTCTAGGTTAAACTGTTCCTTTGCAGTAACCGTTTTCATGTTTAGGTTTCACTCTGTTATCTCCTATATGGATACATGTAGTTGGAACTCTAAATCAAACACGGTTTGTGCTAGCTCTTTGAAACTTGGCACAATAATGTAGTTCCAACTTCTATCGCTATGGTTTGTGTGCTATTGAAGTAGCCCCAAGCAGAGGCTGACGAGAAACCCTTTCATTGAAAGGCGTTGCCAAGCTTCCAAAATACTACGAGTTTCCTGAAATCTCAGCAAACATTTTTTCACCCAGTCTTGATGATACTTCAATTTAATGATCAGTACACCAATCCCACTTGGCTCACCAAAGTTCGTTCTTCTAGGTTAAACCGTTCCTTTGCAGTAACCGTTTTCATGTTTAGGTTTCACTCTGTTTTCTCCTATATGGATACATGTAGTTGGAATTCTAAATCAAACACGGTTTGTGCTAGCTCTTTGAAACTTGGCACAATAATGTAGTTCCAACTTCTATCGCTATGGTTTGTGTGCTATTGTAGTAGCCCCAAGCAGAGACTGACGAGAATCCCGTTCATTGAAAGGCGTTGCCAAGCTTCCAAAATACTACGAGTTTCCTGAAATCTCAGCAAACATTTTTTCACCCAATCTTGATGATACTTCCAGGTAGTGATCAGTACTCGAATCTCACTTGGCTCACTAAATTCGTTCTTCTAGGTTAAACCGTTCCTTTGCAGTAACCGTTTTCATGTTTAGGTTTCACTCTGTTTTCTCCTATATGGATACATGTAGTTGGAACTCTAAATCAAACACGGTTTGTGCTAGCTCTTTGAAACTTGGCACAATAATGTAGTTCCAAGTTCTATCGCTATGGTTTGTGTGGTATTGGAGTAGCCCCAAGCAGAGGCTGACGAGAAACCCTTTCATTGAAAGGCGTTGCCAAGCTTCCAAAATACTACGAGTTTCCTGAAATCTCAGCAAACATTTTTTCACCCAATCTTGATGATACTTGCAGGTAGTGATCAGCACACGTATCTCACTTGGCTCACTAAATTTCGTTCTTCTAGGTTAAACCGTTCCTTTGCAGTAACCGTTTTCATGTTTAGGTTTCACTCTGTTTTCTCCTATATGGATACATGTAGTTGGAACACTAAATCAAACACGGTTTGTGCTAGCTCTTTGAAACTTGGCACAATAATGTAGTTCCAAGTTCTATCGCTATGGTTTGTGTGCTATTGAAGTAGCCCCAAGCAGAGACTGACGAGAATCTCTTTCATTGAAAGGGGTTTCCAGTCTTCCAGAAAACTGCGAGTTTCCTGAAATCACAGCAAACATTTTTTCACCCAGTCTTGATGATACTTCCATTTAATGATCAGTACACCAATCCCAGTTGGCTCACCAAATTTCGTTCTTCTAGGTTAAACTGTTCCTTTGCAGTAACCGTTTTCATGTTTAGGTTTCACTCTGTTTTCTCCGATATGGATACATGTAGTTGGAACTCTAAATCAAACACGGTTTGTGCTAACTCTTTGAAACTTGGCACAATAATGTAGTTCCAACTTCTATCGCTATGGTTTGTGTGCTATTGAAGTAGCCCCAAGCAGAGGCTGACGAGAAACCCTTTCATTTAAAGGCGTTGCCAAGCTTCCAAAATACTACGAGTTTCCTGAAATCTCAGCAAACATTTTTTCACCCAATCTTGATGATACTTGCAGGTAGTGATCAGTACACGAATCTCACTTGGCTCACTAAATTTCGTTCTTCTAGGTTAAACCGTTCCTTTGCAGTAACCGTTTTCATGTTTAGGTTTCACTCTGTTTTCTCCTATATGGATATATGTAGTTGGAACTCTAAATCAAACACGGTTTGTGCTAGCTCTTTGAAACTTGGCACAATAATGTAGTTCCAAGTTCTATCACTATGATTTGTGTGCTATTGAAGCAGCCCCAAGCAGAGACTGACGAGAATCCCTTTCATTGAAAGGGGTTTCCAATCTTCCAGAAAACTGCGAGTTTCCTGAAATCACAGCAAACATTTTTTCACCCAGTCTTGATGATACTTCCATTTAATGATCAGTACACCAATCCCACTTGGCTCACCAAATTTCGTTCTTCTAGGTTAAACTGTTCCTTTGCAGTAACCGTTTTCATGTTTAGGTTTCACTCTGTTTTCTCCGATATGGATACATGTAGTTGGAACTCTAAATCAAACACGGTTTGTGCTAGCTCTTTGAAACTTGGCACAATAATGTACTTCCAACTTCTATCGCTATGGTTTGTGTGCTATTGAAGTAGCCCCAAGCAGAGGCTGACGAGAATCCCTTTCATTGAAAGGCGTTGCCAAGCTTCCAAAATACTACGAGTTTCCTGAAATCTCAGCAAACATTTTTGCACCCAATCTTGATGATACTTGCAGGTAGTGATCAGTACACGAATCTCACTTGGCTCACTAAATTTCGTTCTTCTAGGTTAAACCGTTCCTTTGCAGTAACCGTTTTCATGTTTAGGTTTCACTCTGTTTTCCCCTATATGGATACATGTAGTTGGAACTCTAAATCAAACACGGTTTGTGCTAGCTCTTTGAAACTTGGCACAATAATGTACTTCCAACTTCTATCGCTATGGTTTGTGTGCTATTGAAGTAGCCCCAAGCAGAGGCTGACGAGAATCCCTTTCATTGAAAGGCGTTGCCAAGCTTCCAAAATACTACGAGTTTCCTGAAATCTCAGCAAACATTTTTTCACCCAATCTTGATGATACTTGCAGGTAGTGATCAGTACACGAATCTCACTTGGCTCACTAAATTTCGTTCTTCTAGGTTAAACCGTTCCTTTGCAGTAACCGTTTTCATGTTTAGGTTTCACTCTGTTTTCCCCTATATGGATACATGTAGTTGGAACTCTAAATCAAACACGGTTTGTGCTAGCTCTTTGAAACTTGGCACAATAATGTAGTTCCAAGTACTATCGCTACGGTTTGTGTGCTATTGAAGTAGCCCCAAGCAGAGACTGACGAGAATCCCTTTCATTGAAAGGGGTTTCCAATCTTCCAGAAAACGGCGAGTTTCCTGAAATCAAAGCAAACATTTTTTTCATCCAGTCTTGATGATACTTCCATTTAATGATCAGTACACCAATCCCACTTGGCTCACCAAATTTCGTTCTTCTAGGTTAAACCATTCCTTTGCAGTAACCGTTTTCATGTTTAGGTTTCACTCTGTTATCTCCTATATGGATACATGTAGTTGGAACTCTAAATCAAACACGGTTTGTGCTAGCTCTTTGAAACTTGGCACAATAATGTAGTTCCAAGTACTATCGCTACGGTTTGTGTGCTATTGAAGTAGCCCCAAGCAGAGACTGACGAGAATCACTTTCATTGAAAGGGGTGTCCAGGCTTCCAGAAAACTTCGAGTTTCCTGAAATCACAGCAAACATTTTTTCACCCAGTCTTGATGATACTTCCATTTAATGATCAGTACACCAATCCCACTTGGCTCACTAAATTTCGTTCTTCTAGGTTAAACCGTTCCTTTGCAGTAACCGTTTTCATGTTTAGGTTTCACTCTGTTTTCTCCTATATGGATACATGTAGTTGGAACTCTAAATCAAACACGGTTTGTGCTAGCTCTTTGAAACTTGGCACAATAATGTAGTTCCAATTCTATCGCTATGGTTTGTGTGCTATTGTAGTAGCCCCAAGCAGAGACTGACGAGAATCCCGTTCATTGAAAGGCGTTGCCAAGCTTCCAAAATACTACGAGTTTCCTGAAATCTCAGCAAACATTTTTTCACCCAATCTTGATGATACTTCCAGGTAGTGATCAGTACACGAATCTCACTTGGCTCACTAAATTCGTTCCTCTGGGTTAAACCGTTCCTTTGCAGTAACCGTTTTCATGTTTAGGTTTCACTCTGTTTTCTCCTATATGGATACATGTAGTTGGAACTCTAAATCAAACATGGTTTGTGCTAGCTCCTTGAAACTTGGCATAATAATGTAGTTCCAAGTTCTATCGCTATGGTTTGTGTGCTATTGAAGTAGCCCCAAACAGAGACTGACGAGAATCCCTTTCATAGAAAGGGGTTGCCAGGCTTCCAAAAAACTGCGAGTTTCCTGAAATCTCAGCAAACATTTTTTCACCCAATCTTGATGATACTTCCATTTAATGATCAGTACACCAATCCCACTTGGCTCACCAAATTTCGTTCTTCTAGGTTAAACCGTTCCTTTGCAGTAACCGTTTTCATGTTTAGGTTTCACTCTGTTTTCTCCTATATGGATACATGTAGTTGGAACTCTAAATCAAACACGGTTTGTGCTAGCTCTTTGAAACTTGGCACAATAATGTAGTTCCAACTTCTATCGCTATGGTTTGTGTGCTATTGAAGTAGCCCCAAGCAGAGACTGACGAGAATCACTTTCATTGAAAGGGGTTGCCAGGCTTCCAAAAAACTGCGAGTTTCGTGAAATCTCAGCAAACATTTTTTCAACCAGTCTTGATGATACTTCCATTTAATGATCAGTACACCAATCCCACTTGGCTCACCAAATTTCGTTCTTCTAGGTTAAACCGTTCCTTTGCAGTAACCGTTTTCATGTTTAGGTTTCACTCTGTTTTCTCCTATATGGATACATGTAGTTGGAACTCTAAATCAAACACGGTTTGTGCTAGCTCTTTGAAACTTGGCACAATAATGTAGTTCCAATTCTATCGCTATGGTTTGTGTGCTATTGTAGTAGCCCCAAGCAGAGACTGACGAGAATCCCGTTCATTGAAAGGCGTTGCCAAGCTTCCAAAATACTACGAGTTTCCTGAAATCTCAGCAAACATTTTTTCACCCAATCTTGATGATAGTTCCAGGTAGTGATCAGTACACGAATCTCACTTGGCTCACTAAAGTCGTTCCTCTGGGTTAAACCGTTCCTTTGCAGTAACCGTTTTCATGTTTAGGTTTCACTCTGTTTTCTCCTATATGGATACATGTAGTTGGAACTCTAAATCAAACACGGTTTGTGCTAGCTCTTTGAAACTTGGCACAATAATGTAGTTCCAACTTCTATCGCTATGGTTTGTGTGGTATTGAAGTAGCCCCAAGCAGAGGCTGACGAGAAACCCTTTCATTGAAAGGCGTTGCCAAGCTTCCAAAATACTACGAGTTTCCTGAAATCTCAGCAAACATTTTTTCACCCAATCTTGATGATACTTGCAGGTAGTGATCAGTACACGAATCTCACTTGGCTCAATAAATTTCGTTCTTCTAGGTTAAACCGTTCCTTTGCAGTAACCGTTTTCATGTTTAGGTTTCACTGTGTTTTCTCCTATGTGGATACATGTTGTTGGAACTCTAAATCAAACACGGTTTGTGCTAGCTCTTTGAAACTTGGCACAATAATGTAGTTCCAACTTCTATCGCTATGGTTTGTGTTCTATTGAAGTGGCCCCAAGCAGAGACTGACGAGATTCCCTTTCATTGAAAGGGGTTGCCAAGCTTCCAAAAAACTACGTGTTTCCTGAAATCTCAGCAAACTTTTTTTCACCCAATCTTGATGATACTTCCATTTAATGATCAGTACACCAATCCCTTTGGCTCACCTAATTTCGTTCTTCTAGGTTAAACCGTTCCTTTGCAGTAACCGTTTTCATGTTTAGGTTTCACTCTGTTTTCTCCTATATGGATACATGTAGTTGGAACTCTAAATCAAACACGGTTTGTGCTAGCTCTTTGAAACTTGGCACAATAATGTAGTTCCAACTTCTATCGCTATGGTTTGTGTGCTATTGAAGTAGCCCCAAGCAGAGACTGACGAGAATCCCGTTCATTGAAAGGCGTTGCCAAGCTTCCAAAATACTACGAGTTTCCTGAAATCTCAGCAAACATTTTTTCACAAAATCTTGATGATACTTCCAGGTAGTGATCAGTACACGAATCTCACTTGGCTCACTAAATTCGTTCTTCTAGGTTTAACCGTTCCTTTGCAGTAACCGTTTTCATGTTTAGGTTTCACAGTGTTTTCTCCTATGTGGATACATGTTGTTGGAACTCTAAATCAAACACGGTTTGTGCTAGCTCTTTGAAACTTGGCACAATCATGTAGTTCCAAGTTCTATCGCTATGGTTTGTGTGCTATTGCAGCAGCCCCAAGCAGAGACTGACGAGAATCCCTTTCATTGAAAGGGGTTGCCAAGCTTGCAAAAAACTGCGAGTATCCTGAAATCTCAGCAAACATTTTTTCACCCAGTCTTGATGATACTTCCATTTAATGATCAGTACACCAATCCCACTTGGCTCACCAAATTTCGTTCTTCTAGGTTAAACCGTTCCTTTGCAGTAACCGTTTTCATGTTTAGGTTTCACTCTGTTTTCTCCTATATGGATACATGTAGTTGGAACTCTAAATCAAACACGGTTTGTGCTAGCTCTTTGAAACTTGGCACAATAATGTAGTTCCAACTTCTATCGCTATGGTTTGTGTGCTATTGTAGTAGCCCCAAGCAGAGACTGACGAGAATCCCGTTCATTGAAAGGCGTTGCCAATCTTCCAAAATACTACGGGTTTCCTGAAATCTCAGCAAACATTTTTTCACCCAATCTTGATGATACTTGCAGGTAGTGATCAGTACACGAATCTCACTTGGCTCACTAAATTCGTTCTTCTAGGTTAAACCGTTCCTTTGCAGAAACCGTTTTCATGTTTAGGTTTCACTCTGTTTTCTCCTATATGGATACATGTAGTTGGAACTCTAAATCAAACACGGTTTGTGCTAGCTCTTTGAAACTTGGCACAATAATGTAGTTCCAACTTCTATCGCTATGGTTTGTGTGGTATTGAAGTAGCCCCATGCAGAGACTGACGAGAATCCCGTTCATTGAAAGGCGTTGCCAAGCTTCCAAAATACTACCAGTTTCCTGAAATCTCAGCAAACATTTTTTCACCCAATCTTGATGATACTTGCAGGTAGTGATCAGTACACGAATCTCACTTGGCTCACTAAATTTCGTTCTTCTAGGTTAAACCGTTCCTTTGCAGTAACCGTTTTCATGTTTAGGTTTCACTCTGTTTTCTCCTACATGGATACATGTAGTTGGAACTCTAAATCAAACACGGTTTGTGCTAGCTCTTTGAAACTTTGCACAATAATATAGTTCCAAGCTCTATCGCTATGGTTTGTGTGCTATTGAAGTAGCCCCAAGCAGAGACTGACGAGAATCCCTTTCATTGAAAGGGGTTTCCAGTCTTCCAGAAAACTGCGAGTTTCCTGAAATCACAGCAAACATTTTTTCACCCAGTCTTGATGATACTTCCATTTAATGATCACTACACCAATCCCAGTTGGCTCACCAAGTTTCGTTCTTCTAGGTTAAACTGTTCCTTTGCAGTAACCGTTTTCATGTTTAGGTTTCACTCTGTTATCTCCTATATGGATACATGTAGTTGGAACTCTAAATCAAACACGGTTTGTGCTAGCTCTTTGAAACTTGGCACAATAATGTAGTTCCAACTTCTATCGCTATGGTTTGTGTGCTATTGAAGTAGCCCCAAGCAGAGGCTGACGAGAAACCCTTTCATTGAAAGGCGTTGCCAAGCTTCCAAAATACTACGAGTTTCCTGAAATCTCAGCAAACATTTTTTCACCCAGTCTTGATGATACTTCAATTTAATGATCAGTACACCAATCCCACTTGGCTCACCAAAGTTCGTTCTTCTAGGTTAAACCGTTCCTTTGCAGTAACCGTTTTCATGTTTAGGTTTCACTCTGTTTTCTCCTATATGGATACATGTAGTTGGAATTCTAAATCAAACACGGTTTGTGCTAGCTCTTTGAAACTTGGCACAATAATGTAGTTCCAACTTCTATCGCTATGGTTTGTGTGCTATTGTAGTAGCCCCAAGCAGAGACTGACGAGAATCCCGTTCATTGAAAGGCGTTGCCAAGCTTCCAAAATACTACGAGTTTCCTGAAATCTCAGCAAACATTTTTTCACCCAATCTTGATGATACTTCCAGGTAGTGATCAGTACTCGAATCTCACTTGGCTCACTAAATTCGTTCTTCTAGGTTAAACCGTTCCTTTGCAGTAACCGTTTTCATGTTTAGGTTTCACTCTGTTTTCTCCTATATGGATACATGTAGTTGGAACTCTAAATCAAACACGGTTTGTGCTAGCTCTTTGAAACTTGGCACAATAATGTAGTTCCAAGTTCTATCGCTATGGTTTGTGTGGTATTGGAGTAGCCCCAAGCAGAGGCTGACGAGAAACCCTTTCATTGAAAGGCGTTGCCAAGCTTCCAAAATACTACGAGTTTCCTGAAATCTCAGCAAACATTTTTTCACCCAATCTTGATGATACTTGCAGGTAGTGATCAGCACACGTATCTCACTTGGCTCACTAAATTTCGTTCTTCTAGGTTAAACCGTTCCTTTGCAGTAACCGTTTTCATGTTTAGGTTTCACTCTGTTTTCTCCTATATGGATACATGTAGTTGGAACACTAAATCAAACACGGTTTGTGCTAGCTCTTTGAAACTTGGCACAATAATGTAGTTCCAAGTTCTATCGCTATGGTTTGTGTGCTATTGAAGTAGCCCCAAGCAGAGACTGACGAGAATCTCTTTCATTGAAAGGGGTTTCCAGTCTTCCAGAAAACTGCGAGTTTCCTGAAATCACAGCAAACATTTTTTCACCCAGTCTTGATGATACTTCCATTTAATGATCAGTACACCAATCCCAGTTGGCTCACCAAATTTCGTTCTTCTAGGTTAAACTGTTCCTTTGCAGTAACCGTTTTCATGTTTAGGTTTCACTCTGTTTTCTCCGATATGGATACATGTAGTTGGAACTCTAAATCAAACACGGTTTGTGCTAACTCTTTGAAACTTGGCACAATAATGTAGTTCCAACTTCTATCGCTATGGTTTGTGTGCTATTGAAGTAGCCCCAAGCAGAGGCTGACGAGAAACCCTTTCATTTAAAGGCGTTGCCAAGCTTCCAAAATACTACGAGTTTCCTGAAATCTCAGCAAACATTTTTTCACCCAATCTTGATGATACTTGCAGGTAGTGATCAGTACACGAATCTCACTTGGCTCACTAAATTTCGTTCTTCTAGGTTAAACCGTTCCTTTGCAGTAACCGTTTTCATGTTTAGGTTTCACTCTGTTTTCTCCTATATGGATATATGTAGTTGGAACTCTAAATCAAACACGGTTTGTGCTAGCTCTTTGAAACTTGGCACAATAATGTAGTTCCAAGTTCTATCACTATGATTTGTGTGCTATTGAAGCAGCCCCAAGCAGAGACTGACGAGAATCCCTTTCATTGAAAGGGGTTTCCAATCTTCCAGAAAACTGCGAGTTTCCTGAAATCACAGCAAACATTTTTTCACCCAGTCTTGATGATACTTCCATTTAATGATCAGTACACCAATCCCACTTGGCTCACCAAATTTCGTTCTTCTAGGTTAAACTGTTCCTTTGCAGTAACCGTTTTCATGTTTAGGTTTCACTCTGTTTTCTCCGATATGGATACATGTAGTTGGAACTCTAAATCAAACACGGTTTGTGCTAGCTCTTTGAAACTTGGCACAATAATGTACTTCCAACTTCTATCGCTATGGTTTGTGTGCTATTGAAGTAGCCCCAAGCAGAGGCTGACGAGAATCCCTTTCATTGAAAGGCGTTGCCAAGCTTCCAAAATACTACGAGTTTCCTGAAATCTCAGCAAACATTTTTGCACCCAATCTTGATGATACTTGCAGGTAGTGATCAGTACACGAATCTCACTTGGCTCACTAAATTTCGTTCTTCTAGGTTAAACCGTTCCTTTGCAGTAACCGTTTTCATGTTTAGGTTTCACTCTGTTTTCCCCTATATGGATACATGTAGTTGGAACTCTAAATCAAACACGGTTTGTGCTAGCTCTTTGAAACTTGGCACAATAATGTACTTCCAACTTCTATCGCTATGGTTTGTGTGCTATTGAAGTAGCCCCAAGCAGAGGCTGACGAGAATCCCTTTCATTGAAAGGCGTTGCCAAGCTTCCAAAATACTACGAGTTTCCTGAAATCTCAGCAAACATTTTTTCACCCAATCTTGATGATACTTGCAGGTAGTGATCAGTACACGAATCTCACTTGGCTCACTAAATTTCGTTCTTCTAGGTTAAACCGTTCCTTTGCAGTAACCGTTTTCATGTTTAGGTTTCACTCTGTTTTCCCCTATATGGATACATGTAGTTGGAACTCTAAATCAAACACGGTTTGTGCTAGCTCTTTGAAACTTGGCACAATAATGTAGTTCCAAGTACTATCGCTACGGTTTGTGTGCTATTGAAGTAGCCCCAAGCAGAGACTGACGAGAATCCCTTTCATTGAAAGGGGTTTCCAATCTTCCAGAAAACGGCGAGTTTCCTGAAATCAAAGCAAACATTTTTTTCATCCAGTCTTGATGATACTTCCATTTAATGATCAGTACACCAATCCCACTTGGCTCACCAAATTTCGTTCTTCTAGGTTAAACCATTCCTTTGCAGTAACCGTTTTCATGTTTAGGTTTCACTCTGTTATCTCCTATATGGATACATGTAGTTGGAACTCTAAATCAAACACGGTTTGTGCTAGCTCTTTGAAACTTGGCACAATAATGTAGTTCCAAGTACTATCGCTACGGTTTGTGTGCTATTGAAGTAGCCCCAAGCAGAGACTGACGAGAATCACTTTCATTGAAAGGGGTGTCCAGGCTTCCAGAAAACTTCGAGTTTCCTGAAATCACAGCAAACATTTTTTCACCCAGTCTTGATGATACTTCCATTTAATGATCAGTACACCAATCCCACTTGGCTCACTAAATTTCGTTCTTCTAGGTTAAACCGTTCCTTTGCAGTAACCGTTTTCATGTTTAGGTTTCACTCTGTTTTCTCCTATATGGATACATGTAGTTGGAACTCTAAATCAAACACGGTTTGTGCTAGCTCTTTGAAACTTGGCACAATAATATAGTTCCAATTTCTATCGCTATGGTTTGAGTGCTATTGAAGTAGCCCCAAGCCGAGACTGTCGAGAATCCCTTTCATTGAAAGGAGTTGCCAAGCTTCCAAAAAACTACGAGTTTCCTTGATTCTCAGCAAACATTTTTTCACCCAATCTTGATGATACTTCCATTTAATGATCAGTACACCAACCCCACTTGGCTCACCAAATTTCGTTCTTCTAGGTTAAACTGTTCCTTTGCAGTAATCGTTTTCATGTTTAGGTTTCACTCTGTTTTCTCCTATATGGATACATGTAGTTGGAACTCTAATCAAACACGGTTTGTGCTAGCTCTTTGAAACTTTGCACAATAATGTAGTTCCAACTTCTATCGCTATGGTTTGTGTGCTATTGAAGTAGACCCCAGCAGAGGCTGACGAGAATCCCGTTCATTGAAAGGCGTTGCAAAGCTTCCAAAATACTGCGAGTTTCCTGAAATCTCAGCAAACATTTTTTCACCCAATCTTGATGATACTTGGAGGTAGTGATCAGTACACGAATCTCACTTGGCTCACTAAATTTCGTTCTTCTAGGTTAAACCGTTCCTTTGCAGTAACCGTTTTCATGTTTAGGTTTCACTCTGTTTTCTCCTATATGGATACATGTAGTTGGAACTCTAAATCAAACACGGTTTGTGCTAGCTCTTTGAAACTTGGCACAATAATGTAGTTCCAAGTTCTATCGCTATGGTTTGTGTGCTATTGAAGTAGCCCCAAGCAGAGACTGACGAGAATCCCTTTCATTGAAAGGGGTTTCCAGTCTTCCAGAAAACTGCGAGTTTCCTGAAATCACAGCAAACATTTTTTCACCCAGTCTTGATGATACTTCCATTTAATGATCAGTACACCAATCCCACTTGGCTCACCAAATTTCGTTCTTCTAGGTTAAACCGATCCTTTGCAGTAACCGTTTTCATGTTTAGGTTTCACTCTGTTTTCTCCTATATGGATACATGTAGTTGGAACTCTAAATCAAACACGGTTTGTGCTAGCTCGTTGAAACTTGGCACAATAATGTAGTTCCACGTTCTATCGCTATGGTTTGTGTGCTATTGAAGTAGCCCCAAGCAGAGACTGACGAGAATCCCGTTCATTGAAAGTCGTTGCCAAGCTTCCAAAATACTACGAGTTTCCTGAAATCTCAGCAAACATTTTTTCACCCAATCTTGATGATACTTGCAGGTAGTGATCAGTACACGAATCTCACTTGGCTCACTAAATTTCGTTCTTCTAGGTTAAACCGTTCCTTTGCAGTAACCGTTTTCATGTTTAGGTTTCACTCTGTTTTCTCCGATATGGATACATGTATTTGGAACTCTAAATCAAACACGGTTTGTGCTAGCTCTTTGAAACTTGGCACAATAATGTAGTTCCAAGTTCTATCGCTATGGTTTGTGTGCTATTGAAGTAGCCCCAAGAAGAGACTGACGAGAATCACTTTCATTGAAAGGGGTTGCCAGGCTTCCAAAAAACTGCGAGTTTCCTGAAATCTCAGCAAACATTTTTTCACCCAATCTTGATGATACTTGCAGGTAGTGATCAGTACACCAATCCCACTTGGATCACCAAATTTCGTTCTTCTAGGTTAAACCGTTCCTTTGCAGTAACCGTTTTCATGTTTAGGTTTCACTCTGTTTTCTCCTATATGGATACATGTAGTTGGAACACTAAATCAAACACGGTTTGTGCTAGCTCTTTGAAACTTGGCACAATAATGTAGTTCCAACTTCTATCGCTATGGTTTGTGTGCTATTGAAGTAGCCCCAAGCAGAGACTGACGAGAATCCCGTTCATTGAAAGGCGTTGCCAAGCTTCCAAAATACTACGAGTTTCCTGAAATCTCCGCAAACATTTTTTCACAAAATCTTGATGATACTTGCAGGTAGTGATCAGTACACGAATCTCACTTGGCTCACTAAATTCGTTCTTCTAGGTTAAACCGTTCCTTTGCAGTAACCGTTTTCATGTTTAGGTTTCACTGTTTTCTCCTATATGGATACATGTAGTTGGAACTCTAAATCAAACACGGTTTGTGCTAGCTCTTTGAAACTTGTCACAATAAAATAGTTCCAAATTCTATCGCTATGGTTTGTGTGCTATTGAAGTAGCCCCAAGCAGAGACTGTCGAGAATCCCTTTCATTGAAAGGAGTTGCCAAGCTTCCAAAAAACTACGAGTTTCCTGGATTCTCAGCAAACATTTTTTCACCCAATCTTGATGATACTTCCATTTAATGATCAGTACACCAATCCCACTTCGCTCACCAAATTTCGTTCTTCTAGGTTAAACTGTTCCTTTGCAGTAACCGTTTTCATGTTTAGGTTTCAATCTGTTTTCTCCTATATGGATACATGTAGTTGGAACTCTAAATCAAACACGGTTTGTGCTAGCTCTTTGAAACTTGGCACAATAATGTAGTTCCAACTTCTATCGCTATGGTTTGTGTGCTATTGATGTAGCCCCAAGCAGAGGCTGACGACAATCCCTTTCATTGAAAGGCGTTGCAAAGCTTCCAAAATACTACGAGTTTCCTGAAATCTCAGCAAACATTTTTTCACAAAATCTTGATGATACTTGCAGGTAGTGATCAGTACACGAATCTCACTTGGCTCACTAAATTCGTTCTTCTAGGTTAAACCGTTCCTTTGCAGTAACCGTTTTCATGTTTAGGTTTCACTCTGTTTTCTCCTATATGGATACATGTAGTTGGAGCTCTAAATCAAACACGGTTTGTGCTAGCTCTTTGAAACTTGGCACAATAATGTAGTTCCAAGTTCTATCGCTATGGTTTGTGTGCTATTGAAGTAGCCCCAAGCAGAGACTGACGAGAATCACTTTCATTGAAAGGGGTTTCCAGGCTTCCAGAAAACTTCGAGTTTCCTGAAATCACAGCAAACATTTTTTCACCCAGTCTTGATGATACTTCCATTTAATGATCAGTACACCAATCCCACTTGGCTCACCAAATTTCGTTCTTCTAAGTTAAACCGTTCCTTTGCAGTAACCGTTTTCATGTTTAGGTTTCACTCTGTTTTCTCCTATATGGATACATGTAGTTGGAACTCTAAATCAAACACGGTTTGTGCTAGCTCTTTGAAACTTGGCACAATAATGTAGTTCCAATTTCTATCGCTATGGTTTGTGTGCTATTGAAGTAGCCCCAAGAAGGGACTGTCGAGAATCCCGTTCATTGAAAGGAGTTGACAAGCTTCCAAAAAACTACGAGTTTCCTGGATTCTCAGCAAACATTTTTTCACCCAATCTTGATGATACTTCCATTTAATGATCAGTACACCAATCCCACTTGGCTCACCAAATTTCGTTCTTCTAGGTTAAACTGTTCCTTTGCAGTAACCGTTTTCATGTTTAGGTTTCACTCTGTTTTCTCCTATATGGATACATGTATTTGGAACTCTAAATCAAACACGGTTTGTGCTAGCTCTTTGAAACATGGCACAATAATGTAGTTCCAACTTCTCTCGCTATGGTTTGTGTGCTATTGAAGTAGCCCCAAGCAGAGGCTGACGAGAATCCGTTTCATTGAAAGGCGTTGCAAAGCTTCCAAAATACTATGAGTTTCCTGAAATCTCAGCAAACATTTTTTCACCCAATCTTGATGATACTTGCAGGTAGTGATCAGTACACGAATCTCACTTGGCTCACTAAATTTCGTTCTTCTAGGTTAAACCGTTCCTTTGCAGTAACCGTTTTCATGTTTAGGTTTCACTCTGTTTTCCCCTATATGGATACATGTAGTTGGAACTCTAAATCAAACACTCTTTGTGCTAGCTCTTTGAAACTTGTCACAATAATGTAGTTCCAACTTCTATCGCTATGGTTTGTGTGCTATTGAAGTAGCCCCAAGCAGAGACTGACAATATTCCCTTTCATTGAAAGGGGTTCCAGTCTTCCAGAAAACGGCGAGTCTCCTGAAATCACAGCAAACATTTTTTCACCCAGTCTTGATGATACTTCCATTTAATGATCAGTACACCAATCCCACTTGGCTCACCAAATTTCGTTCTTCTAGGTTAAACCGTTCCTTTGCAGTAACCGTTTTCATCTTTAGGTTTCACTCTGTTTTCTCCTATATGGATACATGTAGTTGGATCTCTAAATCAAACACGGTTTGTGCTAGCTCTTTGAAACTTGGCACAATAATGTAGTTCCAACTTCTATCGCTATGGTTTGTGTGCTATTGAAGTAGCCCCAAGCAGAGACTGACGAGAATCCCGTTCATTGAAAGGCGTTTCCAAGCTTCCAAAATACTACTAGTTTCCTGAAATCTCAGCAAACATTTTTTCACAAAATCTTGATGATACTTGCAGGTAGTGATCAGTACACGAATCTCACTTGGCTCACTAAATTCGTTCTTCTAGGTTAAACCGTTCCTTTGCAGTAACCGTTTTCATGTTTAGGTTTCATTCTGTTTTCTCCTATATGGATACATGTAGTTGGAACTCTAAATCAAACACGGTTTGTGCTAGCTCTTTGAAACTTGGCCCAATAATGTAGTTCCAAGTTCTATCGCTATGGTTTGTGTGCTATTGAAGTAGCCCCAAGCAGAGACTGACGAGAATCACTTTCATTGAAAGGGGTTTCCAGGCTTCCAGAAAACTTCGAGCTTCCTGAAATCACAGCAAACATTTTTTCACCCAGTCTTGATGATACTTCCATTTAATGATCAGTACACCGATCCCACTTGGCTCACCAAATTTCGTTCTTCTAGGTTAAACCGTTCCTTTGCAGTAACCGTTTTCATGTTTAGGTTTCACTCTGTTTTCTCCTATATGGATACATGTAGTTGGAACTCTAAATCAAACACGGTTTGTGCTAGCTCTTTGAATCTTGGCACAATAATGTAGTTCCAATTTCTATCGCTATGGTTTGTGTTCTATTGAAGTAGCCCCAAGAAGGGACTGTCGAGAATCCCTTTCATTGAAAGGAGTTGCCAAGCTTCCAAAAAACTACGAGTTTCCTGGATTCTCAGCAAACATTTTTTCACCCAATCTTGATGATACTTCCATTTAATGATCAGTACACCAATCCCACTTGGCTCACCAAAATTCGTTCTTCTAGGTTAAACTGTTCCTTTGCAGTAACCGTTTTCATGTTTAGGTTTCACTCTGTTTTCTCCTATATGGATACATGTAGTTGGAACTCTAAATCAAACACGGTTTGTGCTAGCTCTTTGAAACTTGGCACAATAATGTAGTTCCAACTTCTCTCGCTATACATTGTGTGCTATTGAAGTAGCCCCAAGCAGAGGCTGACGAGAATCCCTTTCATTGAAAGGCGTTGCAAAGCTTCCAAAATACTACGAGTTTCCTGAAATCTCAGCAAACATTTTTTCACCCAATCTTGATGATACTTGCAGGTAGTGATCAGTACACGAATCTCACTTGGCTCACTAAATTTCGTTCTTCTAGGTTAAACCGTTCCTTTGCAGTAACCGTTTTCATGTTTAGGTTTCACTCTGTTTTCCCCTATATGGATACATGTAGTTGGAACTCTAAATCAAACACGGTTTGTGCTAGCTCTTTGAAACTTGGCACAATAATGTAGTTCCAAGTTCTATCGCTATGGTTTGTGTGCTATTGAAGTAGCCCCAAGCAGAGACTGACGAGAATCCCTTACATTGAAAGGGGTTTCCAGGCTTCCAGAAAACTTCGAGCTTCCTGAAATCACAGCAAACATTTTTTCACCCAGTCTTGATGATACTTCCATTTAATGATCAGTACACCAATCCCACTTGGCTCACCAAATTTCGTTCTTCTAGGTTAAACCGTTCCTTTGCAGTAAACCGTTTTCATGTTTAGTTTCACTCTGTTTTCTCCTATATGGATACATGTTGTTGGATCTCTAAATCAAACACGGTTTGTGCTAGCTCTTTGAAACTTGGCACAATAATGTAGTTCCAATTTCTATCGCTATGGTTTGTGTGCTATTGAAGTAGAACCAAGAAGAGACTGTCGAGAATCCCTTTCATTGAAAGGAGTTGCCAAGCTTCCAAAAAACTACGAGTTTCCTGGATTCTCAGCAAACATTTTTTCACCCAATCTTGATGATACTTCCATTTAATGATCAGTACACCAATCCCACTTGCCTCACCAAAATTCGTTCTTCTAGGTTAAACTGTTCCTTTGCAGTAACCGTTTTCATGTTTAGGTTTCACTCTGTTTTCTCCTATATGGATACATGTAGTTGGAACTCTAGATCAAACACGGTTTGTGCTAGCTCTTTGAAACTTGGCACAATAATGTAGTTCCAACTTCTCTCGCTATGGTTTGTGTGCTATTGAAGTAGCCCCAAGCAGAGGCTGACGAGAATCCCTTTCATTGAAAGGCGTTGCAAAGCTTCCAAAATACTACGAGTTTCCTGAAATCTCAGCAAACATTTTTTCACCCAATCTTGATGATACTTCCAGGTAGTGATCAGTACACGAATCTCACTTGGCTCACTAAATTCGTTCTTCTAGGTTAAACCGTTCCTTTGCAGTAACCGTTTTCATGTTTAGGTTTCACTGTGTTTTCTCCTATGTGGATACATGTTTTTGGAACTCTATATCAAACACGGTTTGTGCTAGCTCTTTGAAACTTGGCACAATAATGTAGTTCCAAGTTCTATCGCTATGGTTTTGTGTGCTATTGAAGTAGCCCCAAGCAGAGACTGACGAGAATCACATTCATTGAAAGGGGTGTCCAGGCTTCCAGAAAACTTCGAGTTTCCTGAAATCACAGCAAACATTTTTTCACCCAGTCTTGATGATACTTCCATTTAATGATCAGTACACCAATCCCACTTGGCTCACCAAATTTCGTTCTTCTAGGTTAAACCGTTCCTTTGCAGTAACCGTTTTCATGTTTAGGTTTCACTCTGTTTTCTCCTATATGGATACATGTAGTTGGAACTCTAAATCAAACACGGTTTGTGCTAGCTCCTTGAAACTTGGCATAATAATGTAGTTCCAAGTTCTATCGCTATGGTTTGTGTGCTATTGAAGTAGCCCCAAGCAGATACTGACGAGAATCCCTTTCAATGAAAGAGGTTGCCAAACTTCCAAAACACTGCGAGATTCCTGAAATCTCAGCAAACATTTTTTCACCCAATCTTGATGATACTTGCAGGTAGTGATCATTATACGAATCTCACTTGGCTCACTAAATTTCGTTCTTCTAGGTTAAACCGTTCCTTTGCAGTAACCGTTTTCATGTTTATGTTTCACTCTGTTTTCTCCTACATGGAAACATGTAGTTGGAACTCTAAATCAAACACGGTTTGTGCTAGCTCTTTGAAACTTGGCACAATAATGTAGTTCCAACTTCTATCACTATGGTTTGTGTGCTATTCAAGTAGCCCCAAGCAGAGACTGACGAGAATCACTTTCATTGAAAGGGGTTTCCAGTCTTTTAGAAAACGGCTAGTTTCCTGAAATCACAGCAAACATTTTTTCACCCAGTCTTGATGATACTTCCATTTAATGATCAGTACACCAATGCCACTTGGCTCACCAAATTTCGTTCTTCTAGGTTAAACCGTTCCTTTGCAGTAACCGTTTTCATGTTTAGGTTTCACTCTGTTTTCTCCTATATGGATACATGTAGTTGGAACACTAAATCAAACACGGTTTGTGCTAGCTCTTTGAAATTTGGCACAATAATGTAGTTCCAACTTCTATCGCTATGGTTTGTGTGCTATTGCAGTAGCCCCAAGCAGAGACTGACGAGAATCCCGTTCATTGAAAGGCGTTGCCAAGCTTCCAAAATACTACGATTTTCCTGAAATCTCAGCAAATATTTTTTCACCCAATCTTGATGATACTTGCAGGTAGTGATCAGTACACCAATCCCACTTGGCTCACCAAATTTCGTTCTTCTAGGTTAAACCGTTCCTTTGCAGTAACCGTTTTCATGTTTAGGTTTCACTCTTTTTCTCCTATATGGATACATGTAGTTGGAACTCTAATCAAACACGGTTTGTGCTAGCTCTTCTAAACTTGGCACAATAATGTATTTCCAACTTCTATCGCTATGGTTTGTGTGCTATTGAAGTAGCCCCAAGCAGAGGCTGAGGAGAAACCCTTTCATTGAAAGGCGTTGCCAAGCTTCCAAAATAATACGAGTTTCCTGAAATCTCAGCAAACATTTTTTCACCCAATCTTGATGATACTTGCAGGTCGTGATCAGTACACGAATCTCACTTGGCTCACTAAATTTCGTTCTTCTAGGTTAAACCGTTCCTTTGCAGTAACCGTTTTCATGTTTAGGTTTCACTCTGTTTTCTCCTATATGGATACATGTAGTTGGAACTCTAAATCAAACACGGTTTGTGCTAGCTCTTTGAAACTTGGCACAATAATGTAGTTCCAACTTCTATCGCTATGGTTTGTGTGCTATTGTAGTAGCCCCAAGCACAGACTGACGAGATTCCCTTTCATTGAAAGGGGTTGCCAGGCTTCCAAAAAACTGCGAGTTTCCTGAAATCTCAGCAAACATTTTTTCAACCAGTCTTGATGATACTTCCATTTAATGATCAGTACACCAATCCCACTTGGCTCACCAAATTTCGTTCTTCTAGGTTAAACCGTTCCTTTGCAGTAACCGTTTTCATGTTTAGGTTTCACTCTGTTTTCTCCTATATGGATACATGTAGTTGGAACTCTAAATCAAACACGGTTTGTGCTAGCTCTTTGAAACTTGGCACAATAATGTAGTTCCAAGTTCTATCGCTATGGTTTGTGTCTATTGAAGTGGCCCCAAGCAGAGACTGACGAGATTCCCTTTCATTGAAAGGGGTTGCCAAGCTTCCAAAAAACTACGTGTTTCCTGAAATCTCAGCAAACTTTTTTTGACCCAATCTTGATGATACTTCCATTTAATGATCAGTACACCAATCCCATTGGCTCACCTAATTTCGTTCTTCTAGGTTAAACCGTTCCTTTGCAGTAACCGTTTTCATGTTTAGGTTTCACTCTGTTTTCTCCTATATGGATACATGTAGTTGGAACTCTAAATCAAACACGGTTTGTGCTAGCTCTTTGAAACTTGGCACAATAATGTAGTTCCAACTTCTATCGCTATGGTTTGTGTGCTATTGAAGTAGCCCCAGGCAGAGACTGTCGAGAATCCCGTTCATTGAAAGGCGTTGCCAAGCTTCCAAAATACTACGAGTTTCCTGAAATCTCAGCAAACATTTTTCACAAAATCTTGATGATACTTCCAGGTAGTGATCAGTACACGAATCTCACTTGGCTCACTAAATTCGTTTTTCTAGGTTAAACCGTTCCTTTGCAGTAACCGTTTTCATGTTTAGGTTTCACTGTGTTTTCTCCTATGTGGATACATGTTGTTGGAACTCTAAATCAAACACGGTTTGTGCTAGCTCTTTGAAACTTGGCACAATAATGTAGTTCCAAGTTCTATCGCTATGGTTTGTGTGCTATTCAAGTAGCCCAAGCAGAGACTGACGAGAATCACTTTCATTGAAAGGGGTGTCCAGGCTTCCAGAAAACTTCGAGTTTCCTGAAATCACAGCAAATATTTTTTCACCCAATCTTGATGATACTTCCATTTAATGATCAGTACACCAATCCCACTTGGCTCACCAAATTTCGTTCTTCTAGGTTAAACCGTTCCTTTGCAGTAACCGTTTTCATGTTTAGGTTTCACTCTGTTTTCTCCTATATGGATACATGTAGTTGGAACTCTAAATCAAACACGGTTTGTGCTAGCTCTTTGAAACTTGGCACAATAATGTAGTTCCACGTTCTATCGCTATGGTTTGTGTGCTATTGAAGCAGCCCCAAGCAGAGACTGACGGGAATCCCTTTCATTGAAAGGGGTTGCCAAGCTTCCAAAAAACTACGAGTTTCCTGAAATCTCAGCAAATATTTTTTCACCCAGTCTTGATGATACTTTCAATTAATGATCAGTACACCAATCCCACTTGGCTCACCAAATTTCGTTCTTCTAGGTTAAACCGTTCCTTTGCAGTAACCGTTTTCATGTTTATGTTTCACTCTGTTTTGTCCTACATGGATACATGTAGTTGGAACTCTAAATCAAACACGGTTTGTGCTAGCTCTTTGAAACTTGGCACAATAATGTAGTTCCAAGTTCTATCACTATGGTTTGTGTGCTATTGAAGTAGCCCCAAGCAGAGACTGACGAGAATCACTTTCATTGAAAGGGGTTTCCAGTCTTTTAGAAAACGGCGAGTTTCCTGAAATCACAGCAAACATTTTTTCACCCAGTCTTGATGATACTTCCATTTAATGATCAGTACACCAATCCCACATGGCTCACCAAATTTCGTTCTTCTAGGTTAAAACGTTCCTTTGCAGTAACCGTTTTCATGTTTAGGTTTCACTCTGTTTTCTCCTATATGGATACATGTAGTTGGAACTCTAAATCAAACACGGTTTGTGCTAGCTCTTTGAAACTTGGCACAATAATGTAGTTCCAACTTCTATCGCTATGGTTTGTGTGCTATTGTAGTAGCCCCAAGCAGAGACTGACGAGAATCCCGTTCATTGAAAGGCGTTGCCAAGCTTCCAAAATACTACGAGTTTCCTGAAATCTCAGCAATCATTTTTTCACCCAATCATGATGATACTTCCAGGTAGTGATCAGTACACGAATCTCACTTGGCTCACGAAATTCGTTCTTCTAGGTTAAACCGTTCCTTTGCAGTAACCGTTTTCATGTTTAGGTTTCACTCTGTTTTCTCCTATATGGATACATGTAGTTGGAACTCTAAATCGAACACGGTTTGTGCTAGCTCTTTGAAACTTGGCACAATAATGTAGTTCCAACTTCTATCGCTATGGTTTGTGTGCTATTTAAGTAGCCCCAAGCAGAGGCTGACGAGAAACCCTTTCATTGAAAGGCGTTGCCAAGCTTCCAAAATACTACGAGTTTCCTGAAATCTCAGCAAACATTTTTTCACCCAATCTTGATGATACTTGCAGGTAGTGATCAGTACACGAATCTCACTTGGCTCACTAAATTTCGTTCTTCTAGGTTAAACCGTTCCTTTGCAGTAACCGTTTTCATGTTTAGGTTTCACTCTGTTTTCTCCTATATGGATACATGTAGTTGGAACTCTAAATCAAACACGGTTTGTGCTAGCTCTTTGAAACTTGGCACAATAATGTAGTTCCCAGTTCTATCGCTTTGGTTTGTGTGCTATTGAAGTAGCCCCATGCAGAGACTGACGAGAATCCCTTTCATTGAAAGGGGTTTCCAGTCTTCCAGAAAACTGCGAGTTTCCTGAAATCACAGCAAACATTTTTCACCCAGTCTTGATGATACTTCCATTTAATGATCAGTACACCAATCCCACTTGGCTCACCAAATTTCATTCTTCTAGGTTAAACCGTTCCTTTGCAGTAACCGTTTTCATGTTTAGGTTTCACTCTGTTTTCTCCTATATGGATACATGTAGTTGGAACACTAAATCAAACACGGTTTGTGCTAGCTCGTTGAAACTTGGCACAATAATGTAGTTCCAACTTCTATCGCTATGGTTTGTGTGCTATTGTAGTAGCCCCAAGCAGATTCTGACGAGAATCCCGTTCATTGAAAGTGTTGCCAAGCTTCCAAAACACTACGAGTTTCCTGACATCTCAGCAAACATTTTTTCACCCAATCTTGATGATACTTCCAGGTAGTGATAGTACACGAATCTCACTTGGCTCACTAAATTCGTTCTTCTAGGTTAAACCGTTCCTTTGCAGTAACCGTTTTCATGTTTAGGTTTCACTCTGTTTTCTCCTACATGGATACATGTAGTTGGAACTCTAAATGAAACACGGTTTGTGCTAGCTCTTTGAAACTCGGCACAAAAATGTAGTTCCTAGTTCTATCGCTATGGTTTGTGTGCTATTGAAGTAGCCCCAAGCAGAGACTGACGAGAATCACTTTCATTGAAAGGGGTTTCCAGTCTTCCAGAAAACTGCGAGTTTCCTGAAATCACAGCAAACATTTTTTCACCCAGTCTTGATGATACTTCCATTTAATGATCAGTACACCAATCCCACTTGGCTCACCAAATTTCATTCTTCTAGGTTTAACCGTTCCTTTGCAGTAACCGTTTTCATGTTTAGGTTTCACTGTGTTTTCTCCTATATGGATACATGTAGTTGGAACTCTAAATCAAACACGGTTTGTGCTAGCTCGTTGAAACTTGGCACAATAATGTAGTTCCAAGTTCTATTGCTATGGTTTGTGTGCTATTGAAGTAGCCCCAAGCAGAGACTGACGAGAATCCCGTTCATTGAAAGGCTTTGCCAAGCTTCCAAAATACTACGAGTTTCCTGAAATCTCAGCAAACATTTTTTCACAAAATCTTGATGATACTTCCAGGTAGTGATCAGTACACGAATCTCACTTGGCTCACTAAATTCGTTTTTCTAGGTTAAACCGTTCCTTTGCAGTAACCGTTTTCATGTTTAGGTTTCACTGTGTTTTCTCCTATGTGGATACATGTTGTTGGAACTCTAAATCAAACACGGTTTGTGCTAGCTCTTTGAAACTTGGCACAATAATGTAGTTCCAAGTTCTATCGCTATGGTTTGTGTGCTATTCAAGTAGCCCCAAGCAGAGACTGACGAGAATCACTTTCATTGAAAGGGGTGTCCAGGCTTCCAGAAACTTCGAGTTTCCTGAAATCACAGCAAATATTTTTTCACCCAATCTTGATGATACTTCCATTTAATGATCAGTACACCAATCCCACTTGGCTCACCAAATTTCGTTCTTCTAGGTTAAACCGTTCCTTTGCAGTAACCGTTTTCATGTTTAGGTTTCACTCTGTTTTCTCCTATATGGATACATGTAGTTGGAACTCTAAATCAAACACGGTTTGTGCTAGCTCTTTGAAACTTGGCACAATAATGTAGTTCCACGTTCTATCGCTATGGTTTGTGTGCTATTGAAGCAGCCCAAGCAGAGACTGACGGGAATCCCTTTCATTGAAAGGGGTTGCCAAGCTTCCAAAAAACTACGAGTTTCCTGAAATCTCAGCAAATATTTTTTCACCCAGTCTTGATGATACTTTCAATTAATGATCAGTACACCAATCCCACTTGGCTCACCAAATTTCGTTCTTCTAGGTTAAACCGTTCCTTTGCAGTAACCGTTTTCATGTTTATGTTTCACTCTGTTTTGTCCTACATGGATACATGTAGTTGGAACTCTAAATCAAACACGGTTTGTGCTAGCTCTTTGAAACTTGGCACAATAATGTAGTTCCAAGTTCTATCACTATGGTTTTGTGTGCTATTGAAGTAGCCCCAAGCAGAGACTGACGAGAATCACTTTCATTGAAAGGGGTTTCCAGTCTTTAGAAAACGGCGAGTTTCCTGAAATCACAGCAAACATTTTTTCACCCAGTCTTGATGATACTTCCATTTAATGATCAGTACACCAATCCCACATGGCTCACCAAATTTCGTTCTTCTAGGTTAAACCGTTCCTTTGCAGTAACCGTTTTCATGTTTAGGTTTCACTCTGTTTTCTCCTATATGGATACATGTAGTTGGAACTCTAAATCAAACACGGTTTGTGCTAGCTCTTTGAAACTTGGCACAATAATGTAGTTCCAACTTCTATCGCTATGGTTTGTGTGCTATTGTAGTAGCCCCAAGCAGAAGACTGACGAGAATCCCGTTCATTGAAAGGCGTTGCCAAGCTTCCAAAATACTACGAGTTTCCTGAAATCTCAGCAATCATTTTTTCACCCAATCATGATGATACTTCCAGGTAGTGATCAGTACACGAATCTCACTTGGCTCACGAAATTCGTTCTTCTAGGTTAAACCGTTCCTTTGCAGTAACCGTTTTCATGTTTAGGTTTCACTCTGTTTTCTCCTATATGGATACATGTAGTTGGAACTCTAAATCGAACACGGTTTGTGCTAGCTCTTTGAACTTGGCACAATAATGTAGTTCCAACTTCTATCGCTATGGTTTGTGTGCTATTTAAGTAGCCCCAAGCAGAGGCTGACGAGAAACCCTTTCATTGAAAGGCGTTGCCAAGCTTCCAAAATACTACGAGTTTCCTGAAATCTCAGCAAACATTTTTTCACCCAATCTTGATGATACTTGCAGGTAGTGATCAGTACACGAATCTCACTTGGCTCACTAAATTTCGTTCTTCTAGGTTAAACCGTTCCTTTGCAGTAACCGTTTTCATGTTTAGGTTTCACTCTGTTTTCTCCTATATGGATACATGTAGTTGGAACTCTAAATCAAACACGGTTTGTGCTAGCTCTTTGAAACTTGGCACAATAATGTAGTTCCAAGTTCTATCGCTTTGGTTTGTGTGCTATTGAAGTAGCCCCATGCAGAGACTGACGAGAATCCCTTTCATTGAAAGGGGTTTCCAGTCTTCCAGAAAACTGCGAGTTTCCTGAAATCACAGCAAACATTTTTTCACCCAGTCTTGATGATACTTCCATTTAATGATCAGTACACCAATCCCACTTGGCTCACCAAATTTCATTCTTCTAGGTTAAACCGTTCCTTTGCAGTAACCGTTTTCATGTTTAGGTTTCACTCTGTTTTCTCCTATATGGATACATGTAGTTGGAACACTAAATCAAACACGGTTTGTGCTAGCTCGTTGAAACTTGGCACAATAATGTAGTTCCAACTTCTATCGCTATGGTTTGTGTGCTATTGTAGTAGCCCCAAGCAGATTCTGACGAGAATCCCGTTCATTGAAAGGTGTTGCCAAGCTTAAAAACACTACGAGTTTCCTGACATCTCAGCAAACATTTTTTCACCCAATCTTGATGATACTTCAGGTAGTGATAGTACACGAATCTCACTTGGCTCACTAAATTCGTTCTTCTAGGTTAAACCGTTCCTTTGCAGTAACCGTTTTCATGTTTAGGTTTCACTCTGTTTTCTCCTACATGGATACATGTAGTTGGAACTCTAAATCAACACGGTTTGTGCTAGCTCTTTGAAACTCGGCACAAAAATGTAGTTCCTAGTTCTATCGCTATGGTTTGTGTGCTATTGAAGTAGCCCCAAGCAGAGACTGACGAGAATCACTTTCATTGAAAGGGGTTTCCAGTCTTCCAGAAAACTGCGAGTTTCCTGAAATCACAGCAACATTTTTTCACCCAGTCTTGATGATACTTCATTTAATGATCAGTACACCAATCCCACTTGGCTCACCAAATTTCATTCTTCTAGGTTTAACCGTTCCTTTGCAGTAACCGTTTTCATGTTTAGGTTTCACTGTGTTTTCTCCTATATGGATACATGTAGTTGGAACTCTAAATCAAACACGGTTTGTGCTAGCTCGTTGAAACTTGGCACAATAATGTAGTTCCAAGTTCTATTGCTATGGTTTGTGTGCTATTGAAGTAGCCCCAAGCAGAGACTGACGAGAATCCCGTTCATTGAAAGGCTTTGCCAAGCTTCCAAAATACTACGAGTTTCCTGAAACCTCAGCAAACATTTTTTCACCCAGTCTTGATGATACTTGCAGGTAGTGATCAGTACACGAATCTCACTTGGCTCACTAAATTTCGTTCTTCTAGGTTAAACGTTCCTTTGCAGTAACCGTTTTCATGTTTAGGTTCCACTCTGTTTTCTCCTATATGGATACATGTAGTTGGAACTCTAAATCAAACACGGTTTGTGCTAGCTCTTTGAAACTTGGCACAATAATGTAGTTCCACGTACTATCGCTATAGTTTGTGTGCTATTGAAGTAGCCCCAAGGAGAGAAAACGAGAATCACTTTCATTGAAAGGGGTTGCCAGGCTTCCAAAAAATTGCGAGTTTCCTGAAATCTCAGCAAACATTTTTTCACCCAATCTTGATGATACTTGCAGGTAGTGATCAGTACACGAATCTCACTTGGCTCACTAAATTTCGTTCTTCTAGGTTTAAAACGTTCCTTTGCAGTAACCGTTTTCATGTTTAGGTTTCACTCTGTTTTCTCCTATATGGATACATGTAGTTGGAACTCTAAATCAAACACGGTTTGTGCTAGCTCTTTGAAACTTGGCACAATAATGTAGTTCCATGTACTATCGCTATGGTTTGTGTGCTATTGAAGTAGCCCCAAGCAGAGACTGACGAGAATCACTTTCATTGAAAGGGGTTGCCAGGCTTCTAAAAAATTGCGAGTTTCCTGAAATCTCAGCAAACATTTTTTCACCCAATCTTGATGATACTAGCAGGTAGTGATCAGTACACCAATCCCCCTTGGCTCACCATATTTCGTTCTTCTAGGTTAAACCGTTCCTTTGCAGTAACCGTTTTCATGTTTAGGTTTCACTCTGTTTTCTCCTATAAGGATACATGTAGTTGGAACTCTAAATCAAACACGGTTTGCGCTAGCTCCTTGAAACTTGGCATAATAATGTAGTTCCAAGTTCTATCGCTATGGTTTGTGTGCTATTGAAGTAGCCCCAAGCAGAGACTGACGAGAATCCCTTTCATTGAAAGAGGTTGCCAAGCTTCCAAAAAACTGCGAGTTTCCTGAAATCTCAGCAAACATTTTTTCACCCAATCTTGATGATACTTGCAGGTAGTGATCAGTACAGGAATCTCACTTGGCTCACTAAATTTCGTTCTTCCAGGTTTAAACCGTTCCTTTGCAGTAACCGTTTTCATGTTTAGGTTTCACTGTGTTTTCTCCTTTATGGATACATGTAGTTGGAACTCTAAATCAAACACGGTTTGTGCTAGCTCTTTGAAACTTGGCACAATAATGTAGTTCCAACTTCTATCGCTATGGTTTGTGTGCTATTGAAGTAGCCCCAAGCAGAGACTGACGAGAATCCCTTTCATAGAAAGGGGTTGCCAGGCTTCCATAAAACTGCATTTCCTGAAATCTCAGCAAACATTTTTTCACCCAATCTTGATGATACTTGCAGGTAGTGATCAGTACACCAATCCCACTTGGCTCACCAAATTTCGTTCTTCTAGGTTAAACCGTTCCTTTGCAGTAACCGTTTTCATGTTTAGGTTTCACTCTGTTTTCTCCTATATGGATACATGTAGTTGGAACTATAAATCAAACACGGTTTGTGCGAGCTCTTTGAAACTTGGCACAATAATGTAGTTCCAACTTCTATCGCTATGCTTTGTGTGCTATTGAAGTAGCCCCAAGCAGAGACTGACGAGAATCACTTTTATTGAAAGGGGTTGCCAGGCTTCCAAAAAACTGTGAGTTTCCTGAAATCTCAGCAAACAGTTTTTCACCCAGTCTTGATGATACTTCCATTTAATGATCAGTACACCAATCCCACTTGGCTCACCAAATTTCGTTCTTCTAGGTTAAACCGTTCCTTTGCAGTAACCGTTTTCATGTTTAGGTTCCACTCTATTTTCTACTATATGGATACATGTAGTTGGAACTCTAAATCAAACACGGTTTGTGCTAGCTCTTTGAAACTTGGCACAATAATGTAGTTCCAAGTTCTATCGCTATGGTTTGTGTGCTATTGAAGTGGCCCCAAGCAGAGACTGAGGAGAATCCCTTTCATTGAAAGAGGTTGCCAAGCTTCCAAAAAACTACGTGTTTCCTGAAATCTCAGCAAACATTTTTTCACCCAATCTTGATGATACTTCCATTTAATGATCAGTACACCAATCCCATTGGCTCACCTAATTTCGTTCTTCTAGGTTAAACCTTTCCTTTGCAGTAACCGTTTTCATGTTTAGGGTTTCACTCTGTTTTCTCCTATATGGATACATGTAGTTGGAACTCTAAATCAAACACGGTTTGTGCTAGCTCTTTGAAACTTGGCACAATAATGTAGTTCCAACTTCTATCGCTATGGTTTGTGTGCTATTGTAGTAGCCCCAAGCAGAGACTGACGAGAATCCCTTTCATTGAAAGGCGTTGCCAAGCTTCCAAAATACTACGAGTTTCCTGAAACCTCAGCAAACATTTTTTCACCCAATCTTGATGATACTTCCAGGTAGTGATCAGTACACGAATCTCAGTTGGCTCACTAAATTCGTTCTTCTAGGTTAAACCGTTCCTTTGCAGTAACCGTTTTCATGTTTATGTTTCACTCTGTTTTCTCCTACATGGATACATGTAGTTGGAACTCTAAATCAAACACGGTTTGTGCTAGCTCTTTGAAACTTGCACAATAATGTAGATCCAAGTTCTATCACTATGGTTTGTGTGCTATTGAAGTAGCCCCAAGCAGAGACTGACGAGAATCACTTTCATTGAAAGGGGTTTCCAGTCTTTTAGAAAACGGCGAGTTTCTGAAATCACAGCAAACATTTTTTGACCCAGTCTGATGATACTTCCATTTAATGATCAGTACACCAATCCCACTTGGCTCACCAAATTTCGTTCTTCTAGGTTAAACCGTTCCTTTGCAGTAACCGTTTTCATGTTTAGGTTTTACTCTGTTTTCTCCTATATGGATACATGTAGTTGGAACTCTAAATCGAACACGGTTTGTGCTAGCTCTTTGAAACTTGGCACAATAATGTAGTTCCAAGTTCTATCGCTATGGTTTGTGTGCTATTGAAGTAGCCCCAAGCAGAGGCTGACGAGAAACCCTTTCATTGAAAGGCGTTGCCAAGCTTCCAAAATACTACGAGTTTCCTGAAATCTCAGCAAACATTTTTTCACCCAATCTTGATGATACTTGCAGGTAGTGATCAGTACACGAATCTCACTTGGCTCACTAAATTTTGTTCTTCTAGGTTAAACCGTTCCTTTGCAGTAACCGTTTCATGTTTAGGTTTCACTCTGTTTTCTCCTATATGGATACATGTAGTTGGAACTCTAAATCAACACGGTTTGTGCTAGCTCTTTGAAACTTGGCACAATAATGTAGTTCCAAGTTCTATCGCTTTGGTTTGTGTGCTATTGAAGTAGCCCCATGCAGAGACTGACGAGAATCCCTTTCATTGAAAGGGCTTTCCAGTCTTCCAGAAAACTGCGAGTTTCCTGAAATCACAGCAAACATTTTTCACCCAGTCTTGATGATACTTCCATTTAATGATCAGTACACCAATCCCACTTGGCTCACCAAATTTCATTCTTCTAGGTTAAACCGTTCCTTTGCAGTAACCGTTTTCATGTTTAGGTTTCACTCTGTTTTCTCCTATATGGATACATGTAGTTGGAACTCTAAATCAAACACGGTTTGTGCTAGCTTGTTGAAACTTGGCACAATAATGTAGTTCCAACTTCTATCGCTATGGTTTGTGTGCTATTGTAGTAGCCCCAAGCAGATTCTGACGAGAATCCCGTTCATTGAAAGGCGTTGCCAAGCTTCCAAAACACTTCGAGTTTCCTGACATCTCAGCAAACATTTTTTCACCCAATCTTGATGATACTTCCAGGTAGTGATAGTACACGAATCTCACTTGGCTCACTAAATTCGTTCTTCTAGGTTAAACCGTTCCTTTGCAGTAACCGTTTTCATGTTTAGGTTTCACTCTGTTTTCTCCTACATGGATACATGTAGTTGGAACTCTAAATCAAACACGGTTTGTGCCAGCTCTTTGAAACTTGGCACAATAATGTAGTTCCTAGTTCTATTGCTATGGTTTGTGTGCTATTGAAGTAGCCCCAAGCAGAGACTGACGAGAATCACTTTCATTGAAAGGGGTTTCCAGTCTTCCAGAAAACTGCGAGTTTCCTGAAATCACAGCAAACATTTTTTCACCCAGTCTTGATGATACTTCCATTTAATGATCAGTACACCAATCCCACTTGGCTCACCATATTTCGTTCTTCTAGGTTAAACCGTTCCTTTGCAGTAACCGTTTCATGTTTAGGTTTCACTCTGTTTTCTCCTATAAGGATACATGTAGTTGGAACTCTAAATCAAACACGGTTTGCGCTAGCTCCTTGAAACTTGGCATAATAATGTAGTTCCAAGTTCTATCGCTATGGTTTGTGTGCTATTGAAGTAGCCCCAAGCAGAGACTGACGAGAATCCCTTTCATTGAAAGAGGTTGCGAAGCTTCCAAAAAACTGCGAGTTTCCTGAAATCTCAGCAAACATTTTTTCACCCAATCTTGATGATACTTGCAGGTAGTGATCAGTACAGGAATCTCACTTGGCTCACTAAATTTCGTTCTTCCAGGTTAAACCGTTCCTTTGCAGTAACCGTTTTCATGTTTAGGTTTCACTGTGTTTTCTCCTTTATGGATACATGTAGTTGGAACTCTAAATCAAACACGGTTTGTGCTAGCTCTTTGAAACTTGGCACAATAATGTAGTTCCAACTTCTATCGCTATGGTTTGTGTGCTATTGAAGTAGCCCCAAGCAGAGACTGACGAGAATCCCTTTCATAGAAAGGGGTTGCCAGGCTTCCATAAAACTGCATTTCCTGAAATCTCAGCAAACATTTTTTCACCCAATCTTGATGATACTTGCAGGTAGTGATCAGTACACCAATCCCACTTGGCTCACCAAATTTCGTTCTTCTAGGTTAAACCGTTCCTTTGCAGTAACCGTTTTCATGTTTAGGTTTCACTCTGTTTTCTCCTATATGGATACATGTAGTTGGAACTCTAAATCAAACACGGTTTGTGCGAGCTCTTTGAAACTTGGCACAATAATGTAGTTCCAACTTCTATCGCTATGCTTTGTGTGCTATTGAAGTAGCCCCAAGCAGAGACTGACGAGAATCACTTTTATTGAAAGGGGTTGCCAGGCTTCCAAAAAACTGTGAGTTTCCTGAAATCTCAGCAAACAGTTTTTCACCCAGTCTTGATGATACTTCCATTTAATGATCAGTACACCAATCCCACTTGGCTCACCAAATTTCGTTCTTCTAGGTTAAACCGTTCCTTTGCAGTAACCGTTTTCATGTTTAGGTTCCACTCTATTTTCTACTATATGGATACATGTAGTTGGAACTCTAAATCAAAACACGGTTTGTGCTAGCTCTTTGAAACTTGGCACAATAATGTAGTTCCAAGTTCTATCGCTATGGTTTGTGTCCTATTGAAGTGGCCCCAAGCAGAGACTGAGGAGAATCCCTTTCATTGAAAGAGGTTGCCAAGCTTCCAAAAAACTACGTGTTTCCTGAAATCTCAGCAAACATTTTTTCACCCAATCTTGATGATACTTCCATTTAATGATCAGTACACCAATCCCATTGGCTCACCTAATTTCGTTCTTCTAGGTTAAACCGTTCCTTTGCAGTAACCGTTTTCATGTTTAGGTTTCACTCTGTTTTCTCCTATATGGATACATGTAGTTGGAACTCTAAATCAAACACGGTTTGTGCTAGCTCTTTGAAACTTGGCACAATAAT